>NC_136493.1:55820103-56030103 GCF_053919585.1 Euprymna scolopes | reverse complement strand
GTGTACAACACCACCTGCAAATGATGTTTCCGGGGGGGGGGGTATATAAGTTGTGAGAAGAATTTTTACATACGTGTAAATTATGCCTGTGAGTGCGTACTTGAGAAAATTGGTTTTCATAGCTGCCTGACTGAAATTCGACTTTTGATTCATCTATGGAGTTTGATCTATTCCCCCCACCACCTCCTCACATCACCCGTCTCTGGATACAATTCTATTTCCAGCTAGGTTATCATGATATGCACTAAAATGACCCTTGTCAAAATTCATACTATTATAATCGCTGTTTACTGGTGTAGGATTCATACTATGTAACACTTGGGATTTCACTTATATAGCCAATGCCAGTAGGTGCTCGGCTCCCCAAGATGACTCTGTTTAAAAATCCAGAATTAGCAACCAATTGAGATTGAGTATTTTGATAGAATTGATCAATCAGTATAAAGTATTTCAACCAATAAAAATCGAATATTTTACAGAGATAATTTCTTTACTGTCCATTATTGTTGTTGTTGTTCTTGTTGTTGTTGTTGTTCTTGTTGTTGCTGTTAATGTTAGAAAAGCGGTTACACTGACAAAAGCAGAATTTACAAAGAAAAGAATCAGAATAAATAAAAGAAAGTCAGAAGAAGATAAAAGAAATAAAGCCAGAAGTGAAAAGAAAAAGAAAGAAAAAGAAAAGAAAAAAGAAAAATACAGGAAAGGTTAGAAAAAATAATGAAAGAACTAAAGAAAAGAAAAACAACAGAAAAAGAATATAACAGAAGCTATAGTGAAAAAAAAAAAAAAAAAGAAAGTGAAGGAAACGACGCCGAAAAATAATACAAACGTGACAGAAAAGAATGCAAACAAGAAATTACTCTTTTAAAAGAAAAGAAAGAGAGAATTGGAAAGTTTGGACAAATTAATGCTAGTTTAGCAGTCAGGTTACATATTTTGCATCTCAATGCAAATATATACGTAACGCGCAGATAAAGGTTATCATAAAAACACTATTAGTCACATATCGTTTTAAATGGCTATGCGCTACATTAACTGGCCCAGTGGGTGAGGACCAGAACAAAGATATAAAGGCTTGTGATTTCATTCAACTTGAAAAACATGATTCTTCAGCAGCTGATCTCATCTTTACGCTTTTTCTATTGTATTTCACCTTTTATTTATACCAATCCTTTTATTTACGACCATCAATGCATGTTAAATATAACTACAGAGCATATACAAATGGATAGAAAAAAACAGCTATATTCCAAATTCCAAGATTTTATTCATCACCATTTCTTTCTTTCAACATTTCAAAACATCCACTCTTGAGAGTATCTGTTTCATATAATTATTATGTTAATTTTGAATATTCAAAATTAGCATAAGAATTATAATTGTTTCCACGCTACGAAACAGACACTGTCAATTCCAAGATGTTATTCATCTTACCATTTATTTATTTCAATGTATCAACACGTTCACCTTTGACAGTATCTGTTTCGTAGCACAGAAACAATCATATAACTATTATATTAATTTTGAAGATTCAAACGTTTTGATTTGTTGAGATAAATAAATCGCTAAATAACATCTTGGAATTTGGAATAAAGCTGTTCATATATATATATATATATATATATATATATATATATATATATATATATATATATATATATATATATATACTACTTACACACACACACACACACACACACACACACACACACACACACACACACCGACGTTCAGCTTTATATTATAGAAGATATATATATATATATATATATATATATATATATATATATATATATATATATATATATATATATATATATATATATATATAAATTCAAAAGATAAGGAGTGAAGTTACATAGGAATTTTATTACATTATCAGATCAATAAAGATGAAAGTTAGAGGGAAAAAGGAAAAAAAAAACTCTTTAGGCCATGGCATTTCGAAGTCACTGCTTCTCATAAGAACAGGAGTAAAAAATGGCATTATACAAAGATAAGGGTAAAAAGACAACCTCCACTTAAAAAAAACATTTAGATAAAAAAAATTTGGGTGGTGATATAATGGAAATGAATGAAAAAGATCATGAAAATATAATTCGAAAGGAAATAATGAGGAACTAAAAATATATATATAAATAAATAGAAGATAAAGAAATATATGTAAGGGAAATAAAAAAGGAAGTGAAATTTAAGCAAGAGCAGAAAAATAAAAGATAAAAAGAGAAAAAACCCCAGAAAATTTAAAAGTAATTCAGCTCAATCCTTGAAGGATTAATCCAAGTAAGATGGGAATACTCCAGTATAAAACATCTCAAATATCTGGTACAATATTGGAAGGTAAAATAATCTCCAAGAGAGTTTCTATTGTCTGTGTTCAATCAGAAAAAATACTGAAGATAAAATCCAATACTGGGTTTCTGGTTAAAGAGATCCTCACGAAAATATTGGATGTTGGTATTTGGTTTTCATAAAAAGTATGTGCATGGATATCAAAAAGCCTTTAATGGCGCTGTAATAATCCAAGAATAGTGTATAATGCTGATGTTGAGATGCTATATTCAGCAGAGAGGAAATTTACATCCCCCCCCCCAAAAAAAAACTCTTTCTATATTTTTGAGGAAAATGTTGAAAAAGTTGAAATTATACATGATCCAAATTCGGGATATCTATCTATCTACATATCTATAAAAGTGAACGTGTCTGTGTGCCTGTGTGTCTGTCTGTGTACATTACCCTACGCAATAACTCTGTCAATTTTTAGTCTACAGACTCTAAATTTGATATACAGGGTACTGAGATTTGAGAAAATCGATGTGATCTGTTTTCGGCCAGAAATTTGTCTGTTAAGGGGGTCAAAGTTCAACGATTTGACCTTTGAGAACTCTATCAAACTCCTCCGAAAATTTTGGCTCTACACACTTGAAATTTTAGATATAGGTTCCTTGGATATGGATCTAACTTGATAACTTGATTTGAGCCCAAAACAATAAATGCTAAGGAGTCAAAAAAGGGGTCAAAGCTAAAAAAATTGACCTTTTTTTTTTTTGCTCCGCATACATCTCCAAACACCCGAGCAACGCCGGGCACCCATGCTAGTATATCTATAAAAGTGAACGTGTCTATGTGTCTGTCTGTGTGTCTGCTTGTGTGTGTGTGTGTGTCTATCTGTCTGTGTACATTTTTCTACGCAATAACTCTCTCAATTTTTAGTCTACAAATTCGAAATTTGATATACAGGGTACGGAGATTGGGAAAATCTATGTGATCGGTTTTCGGCCAGAAATTTGACTGTTAAGGGGTCAAAGTTCAACGATTTGACCTTTGAGAACTCTACTAAACTCCTCCGACAATTTTGGTTCTAAACACTCGAAATTTTAGACATAGGTTCTTTGGACATGAATCTAACTTAATAACTTGATTTGAGCCCAAAACAATAAATGTTAAGAGGACATAATAGCGGTCAAATTTAAAATAAAATTGACCTCTACGGTCTCTACCAAATTACTCAGACAATTTCTGGTCTAAACATTTGAAATTTTACATAAAGGGTATTCAGAGATAGGGCAAGCTTTTTAAGTCGGTTTGGGTCGAAAATTTTTAGTTACCAATATATAAATGTATGTATGTATGTATGTTTGCATGTCTGCCCAACACTTTTGACAGAGGCGACGGATTTTCTCAAGATCTTTGAAGTTCGACCTTTCAGACGACAAATATCAAAAAATTGGCTAAAAATACTAATATCTTCACCTTAAACTGGGCACTTTTCTACATGGGGAGGGGGTCCCTTTTTTCGGCGACATTTTTGAAAGTCATCCTCTCCTTTCGATTATCTAGCCTTAATTTAAAAAATGTAAATTTTAAGGGATCATAATAGGGGTCAAATTTAAAATAATTGACCGTTTCTTTTTTTTTTTTTTTTTGCTCAGCATACACCTCCAAACACCCGGGCAACACCGGGTACCCATGCTAGTATATCTATAAAAGTGAACGTGTCTGTGTGTCTTTGTGTGTACATTTCCCTACTCAATTACTCTGTCAATTTTTAGTCTACAGACTCGAAATTTGATATACAGGGTACTGAGATTTGGGAAAATCTTTGTGATCGGTTTTTGCCCAAAAATTTGACTGTTAACAACGATTTGACCTTTGAGAACTCTACCAAACTCCTCCGACAATTTTGGTTCTAAACACTTGAAATTTTAGATATAGGTTCTTTGAACATGGATCTAACTTAATAACTTGATTTGAGCTCAAAACAATAAATGTTAAGGGGTCATAATAGGGGTCAAAGTGTGTAAAAACTTTGAACTCTGCAGTCTCTACCAAATTACTCAGACAATTTCTGGTCTAAACATTTGAAATTTTACATAAGGGGTATTCAGAGATAGGGCAAGCTTTTTAATCGGTTTGGGTCGAAAATTTTTAGTTACCAATATATAAATGCATGTATGTATGTATGTATGTATGTATGTATGCTTGCATGTCTGCCTAAAACTTTTGACAGAGGTGACAGTTTTTACCAAGATCAGTATCGTTTGGAAGTTCAACCTTTCAGACGACAAATATCGAAAAATTGGCTAAAAACATTAATATTTCACCTTAAACTGGGCACTTTTCTACAGGTGGGGGGGGAGGTCGCTTTTTCGCTGATATTTTTGAAAGTCATCCTCTCCTTTCGATTGTCTAGCCTTAATTTAAACATAAGTTACTTCCGGTTTGGCGGTGGTCGTAACAGCAAAGACGTCAGGTTCTTTTCCCGTTCTTTTCCTCCACTATGGTGTTTACTTCCAAGCCAACTTCGAAGATGTGAGGTGTCATGATGTGGCCCTCACTTGAAACCACACCAAAGACCATAACCGGCACATCCCTGTTATTTGTGGCAATCTAGCGATGCATTTTGAGGGTACTAGCAATGTTCCTGTTGTCATCACTTTAATCAGTAGAGAGCATGAATTGTATAGTGATGCATCTCGAATCTCACTCGTTGAACATTGTATCACTTTCAGACATGATAGATAGCTCCTATTGCTCTAGGGATTTGTACACAACTGGCCAACTAGTAGATGATCTGAAACAAAGAAAAAAATCGGCTTTCATCAAACGGAAATGGAATCAAGTCATCTTTTCTAGAGCAACAATTTTATCATTCCACCCTGTATATTCTAGAAAATGTCTAAAATTTAATGGGTCGTAAGAAGAAATTGAAATTTAGGGAATCTTGCTTAACTGATGTCTAATAACTATGAATCAAATTCAAAGCAAATCTGAAATATTTGAATTTTTACATGGAAAGTTGTGCCCATATTATTTCTCCTGCAGCCCTTTAAAATAAATTGAATTTATTAATTGTTGTCTATTTCCTATAATTAAAATTTCCCCCAAATCAGAGGTATGTAAATTTTCATGAAGGGTTCCACTCTCTCTTCGTTTCCTGTTACATAAAACTATATTAAACTATATATAGCCACCTTCCAACCTTTTACACTCAGTAAATGTGTTCCAAAATTCATAGTGAATGGTTAATTAATTTAAGAGTTAATCCAGTACATACAAATTTATATGTATATATAACTTTATATAACTAGAGATTAATGTGAACACTGGCGAAGCATATTTCTTTTTCATCATTTTTTGATGGAATGTGTATTAGTCACGGAATTTTTAAGCGGTTAATATTTACATTTCACCCCAAGAGATTAACTGCTTTGAAGAATGGGATCATAGTGGTTGTTTTCAAAATGTTCAACATGAACGATAAAAATGTTTAAGATGAATAACAACGATATCAATGACTTGAGTTTCTGTAATCTCCAAGCATAAAATTCGGATACATATTTAAAGAAATATCAAAAAAAAAAAAAAAAATGGTTAACTTTGTCCCATGAGAGGAAAAATTCTGTGCAAACACAAGTATTAAAGACAGAATTGGCGCTACCAACCGTACTAAAGGGAAAGAGGAGGGGGGTCACATTAAGGGGTACCAAAAGAGATGTCTTAGTAATGCTTTGGAGGCTCTCTTTAGTTTTATTGTTTAGCTACTGTTGGAGAAAAGGGAAACATTGTCCAATATTTCTGTCAGTCGAAAATTTTGTAATTTGAGAAAAAAAAAAGAAAAAATATATTTCAACAATCTGTTTTAATTTAATAATTTTCTTTGAAATAATTGTAGACGACTGATATTTATCTTTCTAAAGCATATTTTCTTAACATAAAATTAGAATGTTATTTAAATTTGTTGACAAAGATCTATCTCAAAATGTTCACTATTTTCTTAGAAACTTCTCTTCAGTTGCAGATTTTTGCTAGTATTCGTGATGGACGAACATATACTACACGATCTTCTAAAAGGAGGAGGTAATGCTTGGGCAAATAGTATAATTATGATCAAACATATACTACACTATTCCTCAAAGGAGGACATATTACTTTGGAAGATGATATCATGACCACAATACAGATACTATTACCCCCCCCCCAAAAAAAAATATGGAGGAAGTAATGTCTTAGAGGAAGATATCATAATCACAGAAAAGAAACTACACCACCCCTTCGAAAAAGAGGAGATAATAACTGCAAAGATGGCAACATGACCCAATCTACTAAAGGAGAAGGTTATGCTAGGGAGGATGGTTTCATTACAACAGAAAAAAAGCTATACTACCACCCTCTGAATTGAGTATTGCAAAATAGTACATTAATGTGAAATATTACATTAAATTGGATTGAGAGTTAAAAAGTAGTACCACAGTACAATTAATAGAATATTGTGCAAGCCCTTTCTAATCTCACACAAAACACGCATTCACATCTCAAGCCACTTTTCTTGTTATACACATACACACACACAAACATACGCGCGCACGCACACACATGTACATATATTCATGTTCACGTACATACACTCACATTCATATGCTTACACATGCACCCTAACGTACACACATGTACGCACACATATGCGCACACGTACGCACACATGGGCAACGTCACTTCCCTTTAAAGGAAATCCACACATGCGCAAAGAACACCGGAAACAACTACAAAAGCAAGAGACCTAAGCTTTTTCCTCCTTTTCGTCCTCTGCTACTATTTGTGGGGCAAGAGCCAACAGACAGTACGTACACCTTACACACTTTCTCTCTCCATGGCCTGGATTGACTTTCTCTCTCTCTCTCTCTCTCTACAACAATAGACTTTCCTTCTCACCAGTTAACAGTGAGAGACGCACGCCAAACTAAACACATGCTGTACCCTTTTCTTTCATTTGTTTCTTCATGAAATAAATCCTAGTTCATTTATTTCAATAAACGCATTGTTCGTTTTTTCTCAATTCAATTCATTTTACCTATTTTGTACGACTGGGGGATATAT
This sequence comes from Euprymna scolopes, assembly GCF_053919585.1. Lineage (NCBI taxonomy): Eukaryota > Metazoa > Mollusca > Cephalopoda > Sepiida > Sepiolidae > Euprymna > Euprymna scolopes. The sequence continues at coordinate 56,022,726 of NC_136493.1, read as the reverse complement.
ATAATATATCCATCAGTCCTCTACAAATTGGTGACACCCGAACGTGAGATGAACACGCATTACCTTCTATACCACCAGTCCACTACAATAGTATCATTTTAGCTTCAAAAAGACAGATACTAAATCTCCATAAGCAATGGATTTAGCCCATATAAATAAAGTTTCAATTTCTTTAAAATTATTTCATATTATAAGTTTCTTTTGTGCCAGTGTAACTTTTGATTATTATCTTCCAAATACAATCAAATTTTAACTGATAAGAATTACCATAAGTGATTATAAATCTATTAAATTCGTTTCTAGATGAAAATAAGATTTGTTTTATCTGTAAGGAGTAATTGAGTAGTCATGTTTATTTCAGCTGATACCACATAGGTTTGCATGCATATAAATGGTATAGACATCGTAGAGGTCTGTGCTTATTAGTTTGCCTCTGTTTTGTTAGTGAGAGAGTGCGTGTAGGAAATTGTGTGTACATGCTGTGACTGGGCATTCAGTGAATCTTTTTCATCATGTGCGTGTTCATCATGTGTGCACTAATCGCCAAGGGTAGGACTAGGCTAGATTATGACATGTGCACATGACATGCTTGTGTCAGGTTTGAAAGAAAAGAGAAAAGGGTAGAAAATAACTGAGCTTGGGTATATATATATTAAACATGAGATTTAGAAATTGTGTGTATGTATGTTCGATGAGCAGCATATATGTTCTCTGATTGTGTGCTCAGTGAATGTTTCTCATCATTTTATGTGCCACTTGCCGAGGGCCTTTCAGTAAGGCTAGATTGTGACATGCACATGTCTGTTGGGGCTAAAGGAAAACAGAAAAAAGAAGTAAGATATTGCCCACAAGATTTTGAAATAGTGTATGTGCATTTGGTGAGCAGTGCATATGTCCTGTGACTGGGTGTACAACAAATCTTTGTCGGCATGTGTGTACCACTTGCTGAGGGACTTTTGGCTGTAAAGGATCTAAGCTAAGAAATTGTGATGTGCGATCAGATCTGGAAGAAAACAGGCAAAAGAGAAAGAAAAATTATGTGTTTAGGTTTTCATATTACATACAATATTTGGAAGTGAATATCTATTATGCTATGCTTGATTGAAAGAATGTTTGGATTTGGGTTTTTTTTCAATCAAGAATCGATTTGTAAAAACAAAATTCGCTGCTGTTAACAGAACTTTCAGAATCACCTCTCTTAAAACGTCCAATTGTAATGATGTCCATCATTCATTAAAGAAGAACCAATCATAGGCCACTTAACAAAACCATTTTGGCTTGTGAGGCTTTTAAACTTACTTCCTCTTTTATCCAGGCGATTCAAAGAATTATGTTGAATTCAACCTAACTTCAACTACTATTACAGATGCCCAAAACAGGAAACGCATCTGCCACAACAAAATAAAAATTCATAAATTTGAAAATATTAGACAATGAATGTTGTATTTCAATTAGACACAGGATCTGACTTGCTGATAATAGATAAAAATTGGCAAATTCCGTTTTTTTCTTTTTAAATTGTTTGTGAAATAAGTAGCAATTTTTTTTTTTAGGCGAATACTATGTTAATGAGCCAAAAATAAAACTGAAAGCATTCATGTTGAATAAATCTCCAAACCTATTCAAAACGGATTGGATAGAATAATTTGATTTATGGAATCTGCTAATAAATATGTTTTGTAATTGTAGGGTGTAATGAAAAACTTTGATACGGAGTGAACTTTAAATAAGCTTTATTTTACTAAGAACAGACCCGGGGAACGAGACCTGTTACTTCAAGGAAAGGAAGAGAAAAGAAGGAAAAACTCAAGGGAAGTAACTCACTTCCGGAGAGTAGAAACGGAAGTTAAAAGGTAGAGAGTTCTTTTCTGTCAGCACAATAGGGAAAAAGAAGTTTAAGTGAAATTAAATCTCTTTGCCCCAAACAAAATAATAATAAAAAAAAGGAATAAAACAAAATGACACCTCCTTCTGGTTTAAAATGCACCATATTTATTTTTTAACAAAAACAATATGATGAATAAGCAAGGTTCGATTGGTGAAAGTTCTTGCGAAGTCATTATGATCAGAATGTTAGATGAAAGTCCTTCGTGAAATTAATAAGATTAGAAGGTAAAAATCTTGTGTGAAAATACTGTCCTTATTTTAAGGTTGGTGTTTTAACTGGTGAAGTTCGCCTTATTTAAAAGTCCCATGAGGAAAGTAATTCGTGAGGAAAATAATTTGTTGTTATTAGTTAGAAAATGTGCGGAATGGGTGCGTGTGTGCATAAGTGTGATTTTTGAGTGCCCGCATGGCGTGTGTAATTATGGTTTTGACGGCTTTGACAGCGTCGATGTTATGAAAATGAGAGGCATGTTCTCGTGTGACGTCGAAGCGAGAAGAAGGGAAGAAGAAGGGAAGAAAGAATGTTTGATGCGTTTTTATACATTTTGGACCAGCTCCAAAACAAGATTGCTACTGCTGATATTTTGATTTTTGGAAAAGTGTTAAAAAGACAATCTTCTAAATTTTCTCATTGGTCGCTTGTGTCGCGTGATACTGTCGTCAACTACGTCTGCGAGAAATATGTTCATTTTACTTTTGTTGTTGTGAGAAAAGTGTGTGGGCGTATTTGAAATTATGCCGTTGCTAAAACTTATTTTTGTGCAAAATGCGCGGGGAAATTGAAACAAATAAACGGTTGTTTATTTGTTCGCGAGCATGAGTGTGTGTGTGTGTGTGTGTGTGTGTGTGTGTGTGTGTGTGTGTGTGTGTGACTGCACATAATGGTGTAAGATTACACGAGGAATGCTCTCAGTTCTCTTTTATTTTTTTTCATCAATGGTATGTTAAGAGAGAATTCAATAAAAAAAAATGTTCTTTTTTACCAGATATTCTGCAAACATTCTAGCAATGCAGAAAGTTTAAAAAGAGAACTCAAATTAAGTTTTCATGGTATGTTTCTGAAGAATTAAGTATTTGCTTAAAAACAAATGTGACATTCGAAATAAAAAAATAATGCATAACCGATATTTAGACAAAAAAAACAAAAAACAAAAAAAACAAAGCAAATTAATAAGTATGTGATCCTATCTTTTGTCACGATACTGGAGTGGTCAGGGATTCATGACTACCACATAGAGTTTCGGCTGTTCAAACTTTCCTTCATGCCCCATGTTGTGTCAGAATAGTTTCACAAAAGAAGGCCTGAGGTGATTCGGCCAAAAGGATGTTCAATGCTTGTAGTTGGGGTTACCAAATGGATTTAGCAAGTCCTAAAGAAAAGTAGAAAACAGCTGATTAACAATAATAACAAGATTTATTGAAACACGTTAGTGTTACAATAATATGTGGAACAAAAACTTAGTTAAAATAAAGTTGAATACAGGAAATACATGGAGAATATGGTTGACTGATGGAAAGTCTTCGATAGCCAAAAATGGCAGGTACGGTGGTGGCAAAGTTATAAGTTAGGGACTTGATTCTCGATCAACGGGAAAAAAACTAGCTCGATTTCTTAATTTGGTGCCACCTTTTTTATGGACCCAATTTTTTTGCAAATGCACTTTCTGGTTGGTTAGCCAATCAGAACTGTCGACCTATGCTTTAACACCACCACCACCACGGGGGAGGGCAAGGGGAAACGCCTCTCCTCCAGACTCGTATATGATTGGTCATTCTCGAGCAACCAATGGCTAGTGCTGTAATTAATAATCTAGGCTTCAATTTCTTTGATTGCTCCTAAGGTCTTGTGTCAAACTATGCACTCTATGCCCTGATCAGGTCGACCCAGCTTTTTGTTGTTTTGTGTTTTCATTTTATTAAAATCTAAATGATTTTATCTTGTTTCTGACAACTCTGTGCATCTTCTTACAATAGGGCAGGTCGATTTGCAACTTTTTTCAGAAAATCAACATGGCACTGGTGATGATAGTTGGGATTTGATTTGATAAGAACATATACCAAAAATTAGATGCCCATCTTGAACAGAAAATTGAGCATTTGGTTTTAAAAATCGTGTAGAAAAATGCTGAAAAATCCTTAATTTTCATAGCATTTTTCACACTACTGACTTTGAAATTTCACTATTTTTATAAAATATTCAATTAAAATTGATATATTTATATGAAATACATTGAAAGAAAAATAAATGCATGAATTATAATTTTAATTATGAATCGCAACTAGCAAAATATCTCAACTTTTACTGCATTGATTAAAAAAAAAATTGTAAAGAAAACTAATTAGCAACTAAGTCTTAAATTTCACAATTCAAAAAGATATGTGGAGATGTATTACACAATATAATAACTTGATATAAGTTACAGAACCATGTATTTTAATTTTTTATTGAACGCAATAATATAAACTTATAATAGAACTAAATTGTTCTGTATAATTTCCTTTCGAGGAAAATGAAGGTCTAATTTGATGGCATGATGACTTTGTAATAATGTGTCTATGTCTTGCTTCCTGCCCATATACAACTTTTGAGAAAAATCAATCAAATTTGACCAGTGTGTGTCTGCAAAATTGATAGCAGTAATTTTTTTAATTTTTATTTTTGAGTTGGAAATTTCTGGAAAAAACAACGCAAAAAACCCTAATTATTTGAAAACACTTATTTTTTTTTTATATTTTTGCGATGTAATATGAATAAAACTAACTATTGTTTGGGTAAATTAAGAAAACTAATAAAATTTAATGGATAAATATTTATTTACCTAATGGACAAAATCGTTTGAATGCCCTCTTCTCTCACGTCCAATTCATCTGAGTTTATCATCGATATTATATTTTCTGAAAGTAGTGCAAAAGCACTATATTTTGAACTATTTAAAACAGTAATTTGGATTTCAGTTAACTGTTTTGTTCTCTGAATCATATTAAAATATTTCAGTTAACTGTTTTGTTTCAGTTAACTGTTTTGTTCTCTGAATCATATTAAAATATACTGTTGTTGATTCAAAAAAAAAGTTGTCGGTTTTGATCTCAAACCAACTAACTGCATACACTTGGATGATAAATTTGACCAAAATGTTTAATTTATCATAGTGTTTGAGGATAGACAACTCTAGTCCATAAACACATTAATCTTGTGGCTTATGTTAGCCATCTTCCTTGATTCAAGGGCCCAAAGAAATGCCAACAGCATACTCAAAAAGTAGCCTCTGGTCTTCACACTTAAATTATTTGTTTCTTCTGCTGTCAGATAATGATGATCGGGAGGGACACTAATTTTTTAGAATTCTACTTGAGGCAAATCTTGATAATTATTGATACAAAGTTCTCCCAAAGGATCAGTAAATGTTGTTAGGCTTTTTGTTGTTCCATCAATTGATTTAAAAATTGTTGTAAATGGCAGTTCTTCTAGTGGAACCTGAAAATTGAAAATTTGCATGTTTAATAATAGAGCCAGATTGCATAATAAATACCAATATATTATTTTATTTTCCACAAAAAAGGAACATAATTACAGGTGAATCTATAGAATTAATTTTACCTCCTTGTTAGGAGAACAAGTGCAGATTATGTGCCTTGTTTGACAATTTTCTGTCTTGCACTTTACTGCAAAGTCATCACTTCTCAAGACAGAAAATTTACAGCTACAAGAAAATATATCAAACAGTCTGTCTATCTGTTCTTTCATTATTTTCACTTTGATTGCTGCAAGAAATTTCCTAATCAATCTGTTTGGCCCTCTTATAGCAAAATATATTGACCTTCAGTCCTATATAATATTACCTTAACATGAGCAATTGTGGATTGACTGCTTGCCGAATACTAATTATTTCCTTGATTTAGAAATCTCACTATTTTTTAAGTTGGGATGACTGTTTTCGAGGAAATAACTAAACTGGATGACTTGCCATGAAGTTGGGGGTGCTGTTTCATCCAAATGAGAAGGTGGACTAGCAAATTTTGTGAACCACAGATTAAAACTGAACGTCGTGCTTTTACTGACATTCTAATCTGAAAAGTAAAATAAATAAATGAATTATAACTGAAGGAAACTGTATTAGGCTATCTTTCAGTTTCATAAGTAAAAAAAAATAAGTGCTAGTTATAAGAAATTAGGAAAAACTTTGTAGAGTTGAATTAGATGTATCGAAGAAAGAGGATCAAACCAAATCAGAGGCATAATAGTGTTTAGTTTAGACATTTTTAGCAGATTTTAGCTCCTCCTTCGATAACATGAATTTATCCATAAAGAGATTCATTCTTGCTGTAGCTGTGCCATTTTAAACGAGTGTTTAGTATTTAGAGTTTGAAAAACCAGTGCTTGTGCATCTATGTTACTATGCTATTTTTAATAGCATTTTCAAGTTAAATTTAATTTTTATGAAATTTTTGTTTATTAAATTTTTAGGTGAAAGTACAGAATAGTTACAATACAGCCTCCTTCCCATATTTAGAATGGCTTTCTAAATAACAAAGTTATTTTAGCACAATAACATATGCACAAATAACGAAAAAACCTTTAAAGGAGTTTCCTTATTTACTCGTATTAATCTTTGTTGGTTATCTGATTTTAAAACTATAATTTTAGAAGAAAAACACTGCTTAAAAACAATTACTCCCTAAAAATAAAAGAAATTAAAATTTGACACTAATTTTCTGCAAAGTATTTTTTTATTAAGTAGTAAAACTTGAAAATTTACATGGTTATGTTTCGTAAAGAATGTGTAAAATAAAATTGTATGGACTATTTTTTTTTTTGTTTTTCTTTTAATATAAAACTGGAGTATTACCATATTTTAATAAAAATTCCAAAACAGAATTTGATGTGAAATATTAGATTGGAGCAAAAATAATGTTTTTGACGTTCATTTGAACGTAAAAAAATGCCATTATTTTTACACCAACCTAATAGAAGAACAAATTAAAAATGATAAAACAAATATGTTTAAATTCACTGCAGACAATTGAAATATAATAATACATATTTTAAACAAGTCTTTTTCGTTTTTCCTTTCGAAATAATTAAGCCTAAATCGTTATGATTTCAAATTAAATAATAAACAAACGTTAATTTTCAATATCAATAACGAGCGTGTTTTGCGCCGGTGAAATCTAAAATGTTTCCACCTCCAAAAAGTTCCTGAAATGAAAAAGCGAACTTTGGTCGTTATTATTTAAAAAACATAATTTTGCCTTTACACTTAATATTTATTTTAATAATTCATTATCCTCACTCATTTTATTTATAAATGTAGGTTAAAAATTATTCTAAATAATGATTCTATTTTCTTAACAGTACGAATTGTTTTGATGACGGGATGTTCTTGATCATTCACCGAAAAACTTTTAATCGCTTCAATTTTTCAACTTTTAAAGTCATTTCCTCAAGCAAAGATAACGATTTCGAGAAAAATATTTCGTATAGGTCTTTTCTATGTCAAACCCCAACTATCATCACCATTGCCTCACCGAGGTTCCAAAATCGACCTGCCCTATTCTTACAATTGTTTTGCTTTTGGCAAAAGGTTGACAAGTCAAACTCATTGTTGTTTTTCAATGTATCTATATTTAGTGACCTTTATCTTTTTTCTCTTTTTCACTGATTTCAACAATCTGTTATTTACTCAAGTTCAAATGATACAGTAAAATTAATTACTTTCACAATTAATTAACTTATCATTTTAACCTGCCTAATAAATTAAAGATATGATTAATTTCACTAGTCAACTCATGACACTGAAAATGGTAGTATTATAAGTACCCTATGCAGTTTGGGAAATAATTAAAAAGGAATGTGATCGTTTTGAAAAAAAAATGTTTTAGTAAAACAAAAGCTTGTCAGAATCGCAGTTTATGCAAAAAATGAATGACAAAATTCCAGTTTGTGCCAATTACTCAACTAGATTAAACGATTGTTTAAAATCTTACAATTGTTCAGTAGATAGTCCTAAAATATATTTTCAAAATTACATGGTAGAAAAATAGTGTCAAGTCTCGATTTATTAGATGCAGAGCTACGAATATTATTGTAAAAAAAAAAAATGTACACAATTATTAACAACTAGCAGGACCGTTTCCCGGAATTCCCTAGGAAATATAAAAGAATGCTCTGATTATATACAAAAAAAAAAAAAATTAATAATGGGTGTGTAAAAAGAAATCAGAAAAGAACCCATTATAAGTTACATCAGAATATGCATAAGAAGTTTTTCTTCTTGACATAAACATCTGAACTGGTAATATTAAAAAAATAATTTATGTGTCCTATTTCCGAGGAAGTGAAGGGTTAAAGTCGAACCTTGTGCCTAATTTGTGTGAAGTTTAAATTGTATTTTGATTTTGTTTTGCAAATAAATAATCGAAAGTGTATTATCTGTTCTGATACTTCACTTCATCTCTTCTATCCACGGTCATCAGTAGAGAAATTCTCTTAAAAACTGAGTCAATATTTATTTGTGTGGATGTACCTAAATAGGAACATATTACAATTCATATTTTCAGTCCTTAATCATACAATGAGAAATTCTTCAAGACTGACGCAATTTATATTTTTATTCCAATCTAACATGCCCCTTTTGTGTAAGTTGAATTTCCCCATGTTAAAAACCATTAATGTGTCTAACTCTGCCCTTGTTAAGATGCCATTAAGTTAAAACACAGACCTTTAGCATTCTTTTTGAAGGAGTTTTTTTCTTTTCTTATTCTATTTTTTTGGGAGAAAGGGAATTTAATAATTTGTTGATATTATCATTTACTATTAAAAATGCATAACATTTAAATGTTTTTAGAAGAAGTAAACAAACTACTACTTTTTAGGCCGAAGAGAAAATATTAAAAAGTAATCAAATTTTTTTGTTTGGAAAATATGTTTGAAGGTATGTCTATAAAAAATATTTATCAACAACAAAGTGTCGGCTGAAAGTTGGGAATATGACATATCTCATATCTAAATGTTTTCACTTACAGTGAGTTCTTTTTGTTATTTTTTTAGAAGTAAGAATCTAATAGTTATTCTCTAATTAAAGTAAGTTTCTAAACACACTATTGTAAAATGTAGTGTAATGTTTTTCATAAAGTGAAAGAATAACCAAATACATTTGCATTACTAAATGATATCATCATACTGATAAAACGTTTATATGAAAGAAAGAAGTAATATGTTACCTTTTATCAATGTGGGGAAGGTGATTTAGTTAATGGAAGAATATGAGACAAAGTGTTTGTTTAATGTTCAACAATAATATTCTAATATTCCACAGATGATATTGTAGTCAACCAATCAAAACAACATAAATACGAGTTCTGAACCAAGGAAAGCAGTATGTATTTCATGAGGGGAGTATTTGAGAAAGATAATTGCATGGAATAAACTAATTAAACAACCACAGACTTAGCTGAAGAAGATGTATTAAATGAAGTGTTTGTTGGAGTAGTTGTAGTAGATTTTTCTTAGCGAGTGAAAGTTATGCCTATTTCCTTTAAGTATGAATGTTTTATGGGAGTCAGACAGGTTGGAATGCAAATTATTTTTTACCAATAATTAAATAATTGGAACATATAATTGATGAAAACGGCTGAAAGCCATATCAAGCCAGATCTACATCAATAAAAGAATATACCTTGTCAGCATAGAATATACACATTAAGAACTTCACTAAATAATGTCAAAGGCATTTGAAGAAAATTTATTATAAGACTTAACTCTTGTGTATTACAATCCAAATAGGAAGATAACGCTGCTATTATAGCAACTTGTAAGTAAGGACCATTTTATTACAAAAACAAAAAACTAAGGGGACAGATGAAACAAAATATTGCTCACATTCAGAATGCTATTAGCGATATAAATGGTCCAGTATAAAGACGTCGACTTGGGACGGTGATCTAAAAAAACAAAACAAAAAAAAAACAAAAAACCATATAACTTCTGAACATGTTTTGAAAACAGATTTTACTAAATACAGGATACAACCTTCTTCCTGACTTGTATCAAGGTTTTGTTACAAGTCAAGAGAGGCCAGAATTGGACATAGTCCCCTGTACAGAATCTTTGATTTTTCATATTGACAATTCTCCCTACGTTGCTTGCAACACATGAATAAAGAAAAATAAATATAAAGTAATATGTCAGCCATGAGATTTATGAACTTTGTGACATGTTGTTTGGTTTGAGGTAAGCTCTCCTCATTATACTCCCAAGTGATGCATATAGACAGCAAAAACTAAAATGCAGGGTTAAACACAAATTTATACATAAAGATGATTTTATTACGGTAAGGGATTCAATCTTTATAGAATTTGCATAAAATAATTCAATGGGCTAAGGTGTTCATCTCACATTCGGGTCACTATCGTTTGTTCGTACGTGGGAAGAGAAGTGAGTGATGTAGTGGAAAATGGGAATGATAGTCCAGCGTGTAGACAAAGAAAAAGACAGAGGGTTGACATCAGTTAAAATGCGCACTATGTTAGGTCAGCTACGCGGTGGTGTTCTCTGGCACAAGTAGTAGATAGAGAGAGAAAGAGTGAGAATGTCAATCCAGTTCATGGAGAGAGAAAGCATATAAAGTGTACATACTATCTGTTAGCTCGTGCCCCTACATAGTAGCAGGGGACGTGACACGCACGGGCGCCCTGAAAGGGGGGGGGGCGAATGGTCCGACGACTGCTCAGCTCGAGAGCTAAGACGAAAAGGGCTGGAAACAGCTTGTCTCTTGCTTTTATACTTGTTTCCGGTGGTCTTTTGCGCATGTGTGGATTTCCTTTGAAAGGAGAAGTGACGTTGTCCATGTGTGTGTACATGTGCGTACATTAGCGTGTGTGTATACACGTGAATGTGAGTGTATGTATGCGAACGTGAATATATGTACATGTGTGGACGTGGGTGCGTATGTTTGCGTGCGCGTATGTATGCGACAAGTAATATAGCTTGAGATGTGAACGTGTGTTTTTGTGTGAGACTAGGAAAGGCTCGCGCAATTATGACGATTTCATAATCCGTCACGATTTAAAACAAAACATGTTTTGCAATGCCCATTTTGATTCCTTCATAGCATGCTAAAACTCTGGAATGATTGTCACCCCTTTTCGGTGATCTCCATGTAAATTGACTTGGATGCACGGCATACGGATTAATATGCAACAGATTCACACTATAGTCGACTATGTGTAAAATAAATTTTTGAGAAGTTTTTGGCTATGCGCGTTTTTTTTTTTTCTGCTAAAACTGTTTCATTTTCGCTTCTTTTAATTTAATCACTTAATGGCCATTGCCTTCTTCGGTACCATATTGACTTTGCTTGTTGCTAGGTGACTTCAAGTTTCTCCTCTTTTTACTTTAGGAGGGAGAGAGAGAGAGAGAGAGAGAGAGAGAGAGAGCGAGCAAGAGAAAGATGGGTAGGTGTTTCCTTGTCTAACTGACTTCTGTTCACATGGTTGCGTTAGATAACTTTCTCGTGGGCGTAGGACTGGGGGATCGGCTGACTATCTGGTAGTTCAACTGAGAGGGTGTGGGGTGGTTGGCTATTGATGTGTTATGGTCCCACTATGATTTTACATCGCAATTTATATAAGTTTTCTATGTTGACATTGTTTTCTTTAATCACAACTTGATTCTGTTCACCGTCTCGGATCACAAGACTTGAGACTGTTGAGCAACATTTTTTGACCATTTATAGTACGAGTAACTTTTGCCTATGTTTGAGCCAAATTAAATTTACTCAGTCTAGACGCAGGCCAGACCCCTAATTATAGACTATGCATATACATTCATATATGCTATAGATATAGATGCATTCAACTATTGATTTCTAGTCAGTTATGCAATTAATAATATGAAATTCTTTATATTGCTAACTTATAAGTGGTTACATTTGCTAGTATTCATCAAGTGATTTTGATTCATGGGCCAAAATCAACATATACACAATGTTATCAGCTCAGCAAATGCATTCAATGTTATCTCAATAGAAATAAATATAACATCGTATGATTAGAAGAGAAAGAGAGAGAGAGAGTCAATAGGGGTAGAAATCACTTGGAAATGCATGAGATGGACGTGTGGAACATATCTGAACATTAACATTAAATTAAGGGGCTAAGGGCCCCAGATGATCTGTAGCCCAGAAATACACTATATGCCGATTGCAAGAAAGAAAACCATGTCAACACTGTTAAAGAAGGTGGACTTCCTATACTATGCTAGAAAATTACACCAAATAGTACCTGCATGGATTACCGTTGCCACATCTGCGTTGGTGCATGTGTCACTAGTCTTTCATTCTTAGGCGGGGTCCAAAAAAGATTCTCAAATCTAATAACTTTGGCACTATCGGCCAAGCTCCAATCTCTGTCCCATCGTCGCAATGTTACATCCCTGTGCCTATTTTACAAGTATTTTAACGGAATATGCTTTAATGAATTCAGAGCACTTTAGCCTCTCCATGTACACACTTCTGACTAACCCAACAAGCAGCAAAAGCCCACCACTTCACTGCTGAGGTCCCTAATAGTTTTTCCTTCAAATAGACTTTTAAATGTACTGTGAACAAACATCTCACTGCTCAACTCCTAACAAAAAGGTTTTTCTTCAAATCAATGATTTCTCCATTTTTTTGTGCTGTTTTGAAGCAATAATTGCAGGAGTCTCAATCATGGTGGAATGGACAACTTGAGGTGTGATTGAACAGTGAAGTTACGATAGTGGTCTGCATGCGATGACAAGATATATCAATAAATTCATATTTTAATTCATTGTGATCTGTGAGGCTTTTGAGCCTCTCCTGAAAAGGGAGGGAATGTAACAATATAAAAATGATGTCCAAATATGTTCTCGTAAAATCTAAAACCAATTTATTGAATAACATAATAATATATTAATATGTAGGATAATAATATATTAGTATGTTGGTCGGGAGGTCACCAATCTACATTTGGGATTTATTAATTTATAGGATCGAGGTTACGTGTGTCGTAATTTTATTGAAGTCAAAAGTAGGAGTGTATCCACGGGACATTAAAGGTAAATTTAACCGAATCGTCGATTAATAGAAAAGTCTCACCAATCCACATCCTTACATAAGAAATAAAAATGAAATCCAGAAAAAAACGACACTCAACAAAGAACACAAAACCATAGTATTAACATGAAACAAACAATATTTATTTACGTGTTAGGAATATAAGTTTAAATCATTCCAACATAAGTGTTTTCTTGTGTTGAATGTTCATAATGAAGGATTAGTGAAGTGAGGATTTTGTGAGATTAGCACAAGGCTTGAAATTACTGATTTTTTATGATAAAAGTGTCACATGCGAGCTTAAGATCATATGGCTATTTTTGAGAAGAACAGTCCATAAAGTCATATAAGTGAATGAGTATGTGTGTTCATATCATAAGAATAGTAGTTTGAAATAAAATTGTTTAAAGGAAAATTTAAGTCCTCGTTCAATGTGGTAAGTTTCCATGAGGGTAATAAAGTTTATGTCTGTCACATACAAAATCATGACGGATGTTTGAACGTCTCCCGGTATGGAGTTTACTTGAATATGTGTTAATACTTGAGAAATTGAAGAAAAAACTGATTTGATTGTTGGCGGGCAAATCTTTATATACTAGCCTTCTTGAAAATTTCAGCCTGTTTACTCTATTCATACGCAAGCAAGTGCAACATAGTTCCTTTTGTTTTATGTGTGCAGTGGTCACATCATGATGTCATGTTCCTACATGTTCTTTATATGTCTTGGGGAGGCATTTTGTCACCCAAACCCCAGGAAACACCAATGGTCTATGCCAATGAGAAATCAGTGACAATGGCTGTTGCGATAACATGGGAATCATCTGCACAAGTGGTTAAGAAGTGGAAAACACAGGAAATCTGGGGAGACTTTTTGTCACTTGGTCTCCAGGGAACACCACAGGTTACTGCCAGTGAGTGATCACTGAGGATAGCCTGTGAGACAACTAATACGCTACACATTTTGATTAAAAACATGGGGAAAAATGGACATAGAAGACAGAAAACCAAAACTTTAAATATAATTTCTGTATTTAAAGTAATAGTTATTTAAATATTTCAACATATAATCTTGTGAGGAAAATCTCAATAAGGGGCACTCTGGAGAGGAACAAAAATAATCTCAGCCATGAAAGATTTCTCGTCCACCAACCGGGTACAGAAAAGGTGAAGTATTGCATCAAAATAGATACTACACTGTGATCTTGTTCTGAAGTGTGTTTGTCATGGTTTCAAAATCACCGCCTCCATTTTTCCTCCTTTCTCCCCCCCCCATTGTCTCTTTGCCTTCCCTTCCCTTAAACAAAAGACACGATAGGCTAACAAGAGCTAAACGTATGAACATATCCGGGTTAAGTGAATATATTCACCTTCCCTTTCTTTTCATCATCGACTTAGCTATGCACGTCAGAATTCAAATATATCAAACAAAGCACCAATAATCCAGGTAATTGACTTTTTACTTTTTAGACGAAATTAATTTAAATAGAATCAACAAACTCCCAAGCTACTTTTGATCGCATAAATTTCGTCCTAGAATTAATTAGAGTCGTTTGTTTGTCTTATTGGGAGCGATGCCGCTAACATCACGCTAGCCGGACGCTAGACCTGGCTGGACTCCTGAAATGGCGACGTTGACGCTACCAGTCACGTCGACTGAACTTACCAGGGGAAGGATTCCCAGCGACAGCAGCTGTCTCAGCAGCAGTTCAAACAGCCCTTATCAGAGCTAAACAACCAGCCTTTATCAAGCCTAATAAGTTTTTCTACTAATGCGATTCACTACTGCTTGCCTCCTGAGACCCACCAGCAGCGAACTTCACTCCCAGACTCCAGTGCTTCCAGCTCACTCCAGCAGCTTCCTGCTCATTCCTGCAGCCTTTCCAGCCCTTGGTGCCTCCAGCTCGCTCCAACGCCTCCAGCTCACTCCTGCAACCTTCCAGCCCTTGGTGCCTTTCAGCTCCCCCTGCAGCTTTCCGGCAACCTCGCCTGCACCTCGCTCCTCCGGCTTCCAACCTCGCTTGCACTTCGCTCCTCCGGCCTGCAACCTCGCTCCTCCGACCTGCGACCTCACTTGCACCTTGCTCCTCTGGCTTGCAACTTCACTTGCACCTGGCTCCCTACCAACCGTCTGTTCTTTAACACTGACCCCACGTTCTCAGTGTCCACCGTCCGTTCCGGATCGCCCTGACGTCCAGCCGATCGTCCAGACCCAGCAAACAAACCTGAACCATGCTACGTCCCATGGACCTGTTCCAGACCTCCAGACCTTAGCCTCTGGTGATGTGCGATCTTCTGGAGAACCAGCATCTAGATCATACGATTTTTCGCTTTCTTTACAAATAAAAGTCGAACCCTTGCCTGTCATTCTTCTTTGTCGTTTTGCTGTTTACTTTTTGCCCATGTCTACCTTGTTAGTTGTTAGGTCAATTGTCTCCGGACGACCGGCCCTGCAGCATGTTTAATGTTTCTTTAATTGTTTTTTCCCTAAATTCATAAATCAGTTTTATCAGTATTAAATTGTATATTGCTTTAAAATTACTTAATTTTACATAGATAATATTTATATTTTATAAAGTTCAGTTTCAGTATTTATCGAACTGTGTTCCTTTTTCTTTTTAAAAATGTTTTATTGCTCTTTTTTAAATGGCCCTCATATACTACTGACAGTCTGACAAATCTTATTAACATTGCCTGCAGGCATTTTTCAGTTAACAGGCCTTCTTCTTACTCTCGGTGGCCGTGGTGTATGAAAGTACCTATTTACTATGCCTCCCCACGGGACAGAGTTAGACACCAGGGTTGTTTTTTAACGGGCCGTGGTGTATGAAAGTAGTGATCGCTGTGAAATGTTTCTGTCAGGCATTTGTTCTGGCCGGGCATAGCAGTTGCTACAAGTAGATAGAAAAGCAAAATTTACTTGCGTTTGGTAACAATTATTTGTTATTCAGATTTTTTTTTGTTGCCACTTTCTCCTTGTTAAACATACTGCACGTCAAATCTACAAACTAATTATATATAAACAATATGCATGGTTTGGGCTCAGACACAATTGGCATTCTGTAAAACCCAACAAAATAATTATTTAACATGAAAACGGAATATTATTTGTTGAGTACACAATATGGCTGAACACCGTTTCACAATATCGTATGGTGTTTAAATGGCGGCTTTTTCAAACGGAGAACGCTATTGATTTTATTTAAAGGAAACCATGATTTAAGTTTGTAAAACAGCAAACAAAATTCTTTATACTTAAAGATGAAAGGAGATGGTAAGATTATCAATTAATTTTTTAATGAAATTTATTTTATAATTGATTAGCAGTATTTTACTTGCTACGTTAAATTTGCAGTAACGTAAACAGAAAGCCGAACTAGACGGTGATAGAATGATTCGTACCAGTTTCCACTTGTTTCTTTTTAGTGATTGACTTTAAATATAAAATTTACGTTTATTTAAAAATGAATATGATAGATAATTTGGCGGACGTCTATGAGATTGCTCCCCTCAACCTAAATTCCACAATTGATACTTTTTCCAGTTATTTTAATTATATGCATATTTTTGCCACATGCGTGACAAAAATATGCGCGCTTGCGCGTACAAAAATGGCCACCATTTATAACATAATTATATTGCTTAATATCTGGAAAACTACTTATTTGCAGAAAATTTAAATCCTATATTCGTTTTCAGCATACCAGAAAACCTATAGAAGGCAAGTTTTTAAGGTTGGTTTTGTGTTGGTAGGCCACAACAATTACCAATTTTACGTTAAATTGTGTTCATTTTACGTTGACCCCCCCCCAAAAAAAGGTGGCCATAAAATTAGTGCTCATTTTAATTTAAATTAATATAGAAAAATAATCCCCCACTTTTTGAAATTTCATATCCTGAAAACTGCTTGTTTCCTGGAATTTTAAACGTTATTTTCGTTTTTAGCACCCTCGAAAACATTGTGGAAAAGGATTTTTTGAAAGCAGAAAGATGCTGTCTGTACCTTTAGTACGGGCAAAAATGGGCGGACAAAAATGGGGGACCTAGTTTTGAAAGCCGATTTATCATAATTTTTTGTAGGTTTCCGACTACTTTTTGATTGTATTTGAAAGATTAATGACTAAAGTTAATTTCCAAAAGGAAAAAAAATATTTGGGTTTGTATTACTGTACACATAGATTCGAAAAAGTTGTCAAAAAAACAAATATATAACAAATAAATGTTATCAAAGGCAAGATAAGTTACTTTTCTCCCTAACTGGATATATTTTTTGTGTTTTTATTCAATGTAACATGTTTATTCAGCTCGAAAAACATGCACTGTTTACCAATGTATTGGAAAATTCAAAATGGCGCCCGACTGTCTCTTTAACACGGTAAGATTGGGAAAAGATGTTATAAATAATAAAATAGACAAAATACTATTAAAAACAACCGAATATATGTCAACTTATGTCACGGTAACATATATTGAGCGAATTTCTAACAGTATTTTGTCTAGTTTATTATTTATAATACCTTTTCCCAAGCTTACCCTCTCCGAGAGAGAGAGTCGGGCGCCATTTTGAATTTTCCAATGCATATCGGTAAACACTGCATGTTTTTCGAGCTGAATAAACATGTTACACTGAATAAAAACACAAAAAAATATATCCAGTTAGGTAGAAAAGTAACTTATCTTGCCTTTGATAACATTTATTTGTTACATATATATATTTTGACAACTTTTTCGAATCTATGTGTACAGTAATACAAACCCACCAATTCAGCTAAATTTTGAAGTTAAATAAATTCATTGTAAAAATCCTTTAAAAGATAAATATTAGTTTTCTGGGTCGATTTCAAAGATAATTAGTAAAGTCCTAAGATATTGAATTAAAACAAACACACACACACACACACACACACACACACACACACATTGTTTGTACAAAACATAAATTAATTAGCTCCAAAACCGAGTTATTCTTGCCGTTCACAAAACGCAACAAACGAAAGTTTTGTAAACACGGAATATACGGAAGTCGAAAGACTGTGAAAATGACGTCATGTAATTTAAAAAGAGGAAGGGGATCCTAGTTCCCCCCCCCCCGACGTGCATCCGTACATTCCCAGTCTGAACGTTTGTATAATTTTTATCATTTTTTAATTTAATTATTTTTTTATGTTCCTGTTTTTAAATTAAATTTTTTAAAAATTATTGTTCAATATTATATAAAAATTATGTTACACCGAAACTACTTTCACATTCAGTTGAGCAAGGAAAATATTAAAATCTTACATATAAATATTATGCGAAACCTGTAATTTAAAAAAAAATTAGAAATAGTTTTTTCTATTATAATTTTTTTTGTGTGTGAAAATAAATAAATAATGCTTAATTCAATGATAATATCGATAGTTCGAAAAATTCATTTTTCTTTGAGTTATATCGAATTCATTAAAACAGACTTTAGGGGCTTTTATCGTGATGTTTCTATAAAAATTAAATAATTAATTTTGAATTTTATGATGCTTTAAAAGCAAAAATAAATTCATGCATTTTTTTTTTTACTACTGAAAACCATAATTTTAGTAAAGGTATTTTTGTTTAAACAAAATAATACATTTTTACTAAGATTTAAATAAAAATAATGGGTTCAATATATTCTGTGATCATTATTTGAAAAATACTGAAAATTTCATTAAAAGTGGTTAATTTCCTGATTTTTGGTGAATTTTTAAGTAAAGGGAGGGGTCAAAATGTTTATTCATTTTGAGCATCGGCATTCATTTTGCACGTACCTCTTTACCAAATTTTTTTAATGACTTTTATCATCAGGGATGTTTTCAATTATAACGTTCTACTAAATTGAACATCCACTTTGTGGTCATTATCGAGTAAAAAAATGGGGTTTGTATTATTATGCACATATATTCGAAAAAGTTGTCAAATAACAAATATATAACAAATAAATATTATCAAAGGCAAGATAAGTTACTTTTCTACCTAACTGGATAATTTTTTTGGTGTTTTTATTTAATGTAACATGTTTATTCAGCTCGAAAAACATACAGTGTTTACCGAATTATTGGAAAATTTAAAATGGTGCCGGGCTCTCTGCTGAACACGGTAAGTTTGGGAAGATGAGTTAAAAATAAAAAATATACAAAATACTGTTAGAAACTCGCTCAATATATATTACCGTGACATAGGTTGACATATATTCAGTGGGTTTTTAATAGCATTTTGTATAGTTGTTATTTTTAACTCATTTTCCCAAACTTACTGTGTTCAACTGAGAGTCTGGCGTCATATAAATTATCCAATACATCAGTAAACACTGTATGTTTTTCGGGTTGAATAAACATGTTACATTAAATAAAAATACTAAAAAATTATCCAGTTAGATAGAAGAGTAACTTATCTGGATTTGTATTACTATACACATAGATTCGAAAAAGTTGTCAAGAAATATATAACAAATAAATGTTATCAAAAGCAAGATAGGTTATTTTTCTACCTGTGAATAATTTTTTAGTGTTTTTATTTGATGTAAAGTGTTTATACGGCTCGAAAAACATACAGTATTTACTGATGTATTTGGAAAATGCAAATGGCGACGGACTCTGTGGTAAATGCGTAAGTTTGGGAAAATGAGTTAAAAATGAAAAACTATACAAAATACTGTTAGAAACCCACTCAATATATGTTGCTGTAACATAGGCTGATAGATATTCAATGGGTTTCTAACAGTATTTTGTACAGTTTTTTTAGTTTTAACTCATTTTCCCAAACTTGCGTATTCAACACAGAGTTCGTTGCCATTTGCATTTTTCAAAATACATAGGTAAACACTGTATGTTTTTCGAGCCGAATAACCCGTTACATTGAATAAAAACACTAAAAACTTATTCAGTTAGGTAGAAAAGTAACTTATCTTGCCTTTGATGACATTTATTTGTTATATATTTGTTTTTTAACAACTTTTTCGAATCTATGTGTATAGTAATACAAACCCAAAAAATGTTGACTCTCTCATGTGACTGGTGAATATTCCCGTCTAAAAAAGGGGTTACGAAGAGAATTTTCTTAACCCCACTCCCCATTTTGGATTCAATTTTTTGTTTGAATTTAATATTTTTGGAATTTTTTCTGATGGTAAAAAATAGGACATTACCGTGATACTCGTTTTAGCATACTCAAAAACTTGTAAAAGTCGTCATTTTAAAAGGGTGCCTTGAGTTGAAAAATGAGTCTTGAGTTGGAAAGAAAGTATAAATTTGCTTTAGACAAAAAGCTGGAGAGAGATAGGTAAATCTAGAGAGAGGAGTGGGTGAAGAAAGTTCCCTTTGTAACCTCTTTTTTTAGATGGGAATATTCACTGATCACGGGAGAGAGTCAACATTTTTTTTCTCAATGATTGCCACAAAGTGGGTGTTCATTTTAGTAGAATGTCATAATTGAAAAGTCGTAATTTTTTTTTTTTTCAAAATTTCTTTTTTAATCAATGTGCTTGTTAAGATAGTTGACTGATCGTATTAAAAAAGTGTCGTTTTAAGCAAAAACAATGTTACATATTTAATTATCCAAAAATTACGAAAATTAATTGAGTAGAAAGTTATTTATAGGTAAAAATAATTTTTATGGAAAATTGGGGAAAATTGCATTTATCTTAGATGTTACAAAGGAGATGATGAAAAGTTCACACACAGTGTACATAACTCTGAACGTATGTTTTAGATTATAGGTTCATGGCGTGCAATATGTTTCGTCTGTAACAATAGACATTTTTTTTAAATAAAAACAGTAGCAGTCGCTCTACTTGATGAATTTTCATAATTTTTGGATATATTACTATTTTCGACATAAAAAGATGCATGAATATATTTTTGCTTTTTTATGAAAATAAAGCATCGAAGATGTTAACAATTAAAAAAAAAAAAAGATTAAATTATTTCAGGAACATTACGAAAAAAGCCCCTAAAGTTTTTGTTAGTGAAATCAATATAATTTGAAAAAACATTTTTCGAACTAACAATATAATCATTGAATTAAGCATTGTTTATTAAATATTTTCACCAAGAGAGAAAAAAAAGTAACATAATTGCAAAAAAAAAAAAAAAAATATTCCATATGATTTTAATAACAGTTTCCAGGGAAATTTTAAATGTAATTTTATATGTATTTACCTTATATGCATGAACGTGTAAGCATCAGCGTAAGAGATTTTTTTTTAATCTTGAAAAATTAAAAAATTGAGATCCCAACTTATTAAGAAAAAATAATTTAAATGTTATAATTTCTACTGACGTTGAATTTGAATAAGTATGGGTAGACAGAACTTTGAAAAAAATAAAAAGTAAGTTCATAACTTTCATTAATAAATAATCATTTTCTTTCAAATTTGAATTCTATCTAAAGAATTTATTATATTCTTTTTAAAAAAAATTATTAGAAATCCTTTTTATTGAATTATAAAATTTAATTATAAATCAAGCAATGTAATTGCTAAAATGAACTTTTTGAATAACATTTTACAAAAGTGATATATATATATATATATATATATATATATATATATATATATATATATAAAATGTATTATATATATGATGAAGATTGATAATTTGATATCTATTATCGTGACACAGCCTGCCACGCCCCTCCACGAATCATGATACATCATTTGTCTCCCGTGACTCCAAATAATCGGCCAAAGACAAACAATTGAAAGTGTAGACAAATTATCTATCTGCGCTGAATATTTAAATATTTGCTAATTTTATATTATTGTATCTGTTCGGTTATTGTAATTTATCTTTTCTGTCCTTGGTCAATGCAGTAGAACTTTGGGTACTTCTGCATATTAGCATTCTCTGATAAATTTAGAAAGCCATTCTTAATTTTAGGAGAGGGCGTTCTTTGTTAACTTTTCCCTTGCTGCGGATAGAACTCTCCTAAAATGAAAGCAATTAATTTGTCTAGTATGTTAATCTTGAAATCCTTCTAGACTGTGATAAGTTTTATTTTTGGTCCAATCCAGTGTGCCCTTTTTCGGAGAGCTAGGTTCACCCTCCCCTCCCTACCCTATCTGTATTCAAAACTTTGCCATTTTGGAGAAGCAAGTATTTTTCTTTTAATATGTAGAAAATTTTCTTACTTTGTTTGCTCAAAAAATGAATTCAATGAACCTTTTAGGCAATCCGGAAGAATAAACGACTCAGTTTAGAAGTAAGTCAGCAGCTCATGGTGTTGGCTCGGATGTAGTTCTCCTTATTAAACTTTCCCCATATTATAATTTCTGGCAAGAGTTTCAGTTTATTTAATTTGCAAATAACTTATGAATACTACAGTGCAAGATTTACTAACTCTGATGAAGTTTGTTTGAATATTTCTACTTATTTAGAAAGGAAACGTTTCAAAGATGAATTCATTATTCATTTTTGTAAAAGAAATTATTTAGAATAAAAAGCAAATACATTTTGGTACTTCTGCAGTTTACTGACCGTGCCAAATAATATTAACCCATGTTTAACTATTCTGTACTTTCACCTAATAATTTAATAAACAAATGCTACCATAAAAATAAAACAGCATGGTCCATAAACTGCAGAAATACCAACATTTATTATATTTTTTTAAAAAAATTTAAACCATCTATTTCATTACTTGCAAAAGAAATTAGTAACAATTTAACTTAGTCCGAAAATTTTCCTAATTTTCTTTATTTCCTTACCTAATATATATATATATATATATATATATATACTTTTTTTCGTTGTCACTGCATGTTTCAGTAAGACTTTCTGTTTTGAGTCGCTTAATCTTCTGATTTGTGACCTTTTAAATAAAATCGCCACATTTTAAGTAAAACTGCTTCACTAAACTGATATTTGTTGCATCTTAGAAAAGTTGCTAATATCCATGCTGACAAATATGATAAATAAATAGTGTGAAATTAGTAAAAACAGATTGAAAGCATGAATGTTGGCCTTTTGGCTATGAATAAAGTGTAGTATCTGTTTTAATACTATACTTTATCTTTTTTGTCCTCCATCTGTCATAATTTTTTGGTGGGGGCCAAATCCAGAATGTCCCTTTTTGACAAGATGGGTTTTTCTCCACATAAAAAAGGAAGTACTTTGAATTGGAACAAAGATAAAAAAGGACCTCAATTTAGAAGGATTTCACCTGCAGACCAAAAATAAAAAAAAATAAAATACAGACTAAAAACAAATAAAATGTTATAAAATTGGTAAATATCTAAATCATAACGAAGGTTCAAAGCACCAGTTTGCATTTTTTTAATATTCAGAGCAAACGATGTGTTTTCAATTTTAAATAATTGCCCTTGATTTGTTCATTTGCATCATGAGAACTCTGGGTGATACCAGGTAACTCTGCTAATAAATTATAAATAACTACATATATATTTTCATTCTTTGGATAAGTAAACTCTACATCCTAATCTATAACTGAATTGCACATTTAGAGGTTGTAAATAGATTGATATGTGGCACTCCTTTTTAAAGAGGATTTTCCTGAATGTTTAAAACACTTGTACAATTTCTATTCTTGTTTATAAATAATCTTTTCTTTCTTCTATTATAGTCATGAAAATTTTATTTCAAGTTTATGCAGAGGTTACAAACCTTGAAACTTGGCTGAAACAGATATTTGGTCCAGAATCCAGGATTGCAAAAACACTTATACAAGAAGGAGACTCTCAAGTGTAAATTATATTTCATTATTTTTAAACTTGTGTAAAAATGCAATATTTCTAAAGAAGTTTTCTCTGAGTATGTTCTAGTGGCATATTCCTTCAGCAATCCATCCTAGTGGCTTTATTTGGACTCCATGTGTGGAGAGCATATCTATCAAGCTTTAGCATGGATGATCTCTATGGTTGTGGAACGTGGCCAATGAGAATGGTTGATCTATGTAGGCTTAGTTTTCAATAACTACATTTTACACTGTCATCGTGTGAATCAAGTACTAATTCAAGCTTTTCATCAATGACTTAATCTCCAACACTTGCTGTCCATCCTTCTTATTTTAAGATGCAGTTAGGCTTTAGCTTAAGGAGTCTTCAAAAGAAATTAAAATCAAGGAATCTTACTTAATTAGTGTCTAATGATTATGGATAAAATTTAATGCAAATCTGATATATTTAAATTTGTAAATGGTGTTATATTATGAATTTTTGTCTCTATGTTATCTACCTAAATGTGTTCTCGTTCACTAGCTGCGTATTTAATTTCTTTATTTAATGGTCTTATTTGACTCTTTCTTATCAGGCTTATTTATCAGGCCCGTGATTGTCTAGTTAATGTCAATACAGAACATATAGAATAATACACAAACATGATGACCTGTTTTCTGCTGCTCCTCCTGGAGAGATTTGCCAACCATCTTGAGGGAGCTGGTTCTGTTACAATCAAAGACGCATGCAATTACAGGAACCCAGGATGATGATTGTTTTTTATATATATTTTTATTCACTCCCAGGCGTTTTCATCACAGCAGACTGGAGTGAATGGTGATCCTTGACCTTTTGAAAACTGTCGCCCCTTTATGGGAAGATACTGCTCAACACATCCTATCTCTTTGATGTCCTGAACCCAACTCAACTAAAATTCACTCAATTTCTTCAAACTGGAACCCTTGACATATCAGATCCGGTCCACGTTTGCATATCTACGTAGTGCAACTGGACCAGTCATCCAGTTTGATTCATGTCACAGTATGACCTTTTGCCCCTCTGCACCTGCAATGCTTGCTCCTTATCGTTTCCCACAATTCAACTTTGTTATTCTGCTAGATATATATATATAGAGAGATAGAGATAGATAGATAATTGAATAATACTCTCTAGCCAGCGTTACCCGGCGATTACATAACAATGGGAGGTTGTTGTCCATATTGTGCTCAACCCTAAAAACCCTTTAAAATACTTTGATATTTATTAATTGATGTCTAAAACCCACTGTAAAAATTTCATAAAAGTCAGAAATATCTGAATTTGTATGAAAGGCTTCCACCACTTTTTTGCCCCTTTTCATAAAACTAAATTAAACTAAATATATCCCACATTACCCACCATTATGCCCAACAACTGGGTCCCAAAATTAATCATGATCAGTTAATCAGTTTAGGAGTGAATCCTATACAAATAAATATATAAACATGCTTTATAAAGATAGAGATATATATGTGAGAGAATTTAAGCAGCATGTTTTCATTAATGTCATTAAATAATTTTTTTACTTCATGTGGTTTGTATTTTATTTTTATTAGGAAGTTGAAAAAATTTAAAACAAACTCATAAAATAAAAAAATTATTTAATATTTGTTTTTATATATGTATCTAATCAATATTTAATATTCACATACATTTATACTTCATCTTTGCCAAGAATCATCAGTGTGGCTATATAATTTAACATACAGCTATTTCATATGTTATATGTCAAGATTGAAACACTTCAATCAATATTTCTGCTGTGACAGCCATATGAAATGAGAGAGGAATATATTCTGTAGCGAGAAGAAAGATATCTGTTTCCTCAATGTTTTGTTGGCTTCTGTTCTGATATTACCCTAGTTGGATAATCAATAACCTAGACTTATGATAAATTATATTTAAGCCTCTTTTTTGGTCAGTGACTAGACTGAGGCAATTTAAAGTTTTCCCCCAATCCAGAGGGTTTCTTTTTAAATAATTGGATTTTCCCTGTATTAAAAACTTACCTTGTGTCTAATTTTGTCCTTGTAGGGAGGCAAGTAAATAGACACTTGTTATTACTTTTCTTGCAGATTTCAAATATTGCTTTGTTTTTTCTCTAGGATGATCAGTTCCTGAGATATATGTTAGCTTTTACATATGAAAATATTCAAATATAATCAAAATATGTATATATTTTTTTATTATTATCATTATTATTTTCATTATTATCATTATTAGTTTTATTTTATTTTATTATATATATTTTTATCTTTTATTATTATTATTATTATTATTATTATTACTACTACTACTACTACTACTACTACTACTACTACCACCACCACCTATATCTACCTACATGTATATTTTATAATTTTATACTTATTCAATCCATGCCCGGCAATTTTTAATTTAATTTTTAATTTAATTTAAATTATTTAATTTCTTAAAGACCTTTACAGCAAATTCTCTTAATTTGATTATAACTTTTGTTCACCTTAGGAGGACACATCTTAGTTACTCCGAACCCCCACCCCACCAATCCACGTAAATCATTAACGTGTCAAATTACATATGACACCACGACAACATTACCTCTCCTGTCTTCTCTCTCCACCTCCCCCTCTTCCTCTCTACATCTCTCTCTCTTTCTCTCTCCATACACTCGAAATCCGTGTCTATCTGGCTAAAGTTTTTAAACTCAGCTTCACCCGTATTCGATGTTTTTTTTATTTATTTATTAAATCTTAAAACTTAAATGCTGTCAGATCAAAATTGAGATCCCCCCTTTCTTTCTTTTATTTTATCGTCTTCTAATATTGTCTTTCTAAACTATAATAACCACTTCTGTTCAAGTCTGACGAAGTTGCTGGATCGTGAATACGATCTGGAAACAGTAACTAAAACAGATAAAACGGTAATAAAAAAAAAAAAATATATATATATATGTACGGCACAATCACACTGATACACCGGTTCTTGCCAGATCATTGAAGCAACGTTGAGCCTTGCCAGTACCTGATAGGTGATCATTTGGGAAAGGCTAGACACTGTATGTACCTTCTGAAAAGGTTGGGCGTGGGGCCAGCACCCTCATCCCGAAAAAAGAACTACTCTTTACAAAAGCATCTACCAAGTTGTAGATGACCTATGCCCCTCCAGGGTCAAAGGTCATCTACATAGGCTAGGGATGGATACAGACACACACACATATATATATATATATTATTACAAATTCTTTTTTTTTTTAATTTCATTTTTTGTTTTATTTCTTTTCAGATATCAGGATTTACTTAAAAACTGCCTGGTTGCCAGATACTATGATGTTCCACCTGTACAGCAAATTATCTCAGCGGAACAAGTATCTTATCAAAATGAGCTCTTGTTACGCATCATTGAGGTTACTTCATTTTTATTACTAAACAAAATAAAAAATAATCCGCTTTTGCTGATTATTTTTTTATAATCATTGGTTTTTATTAGAAACATTGCAGTTTAGTGGTTGAAGAAACAAAATAGTAAAGTTTAGACATTTGAAGATTTCAAAAGTCCATCAGATCCATAAGACATTGTACATTTGAACCACAAAGAGGATTTCTCTTTTTTGTTATTGATATCTAGTTTGTTCTGGAAAGCATCTTCTGTAGCTGCAAATGCTGCTTCTCTGTGAATAACGTTTCTACGTCCAAGGATGGAATACTGTTGCCATATCTGGGAAGGAGCTGCTAAAAACAGCCTATCCTGCCTTGACAGAGTACAAAATAGACTTTGTGGCTTAGTGGGGGATGCCCTTTTCTCTACCCTGCAACCGCTCTCCCACAGAAGAGATGTTGCGAGCCTATCCTTGTTTTATCGTTATTTCCATGGCAGGTGCTCGTCTGAACTCCAATCTCTGGTCCCCCCTCGCCAATCTTTCACGAAAAACAACCGTCCACTGTGAAAAATTTCTCCCACTCTATATCTGTGCCTAAATCAAAACGTAGATTCCATGAACAAAGCTTCTTTCTTAGAACTGCACGCCTGTGGAACTCTGTTCTGTCTGCCTGCTTCCCACCGAACTACAACTTGGATGTCTTAAAGTCCAACGTTAACAAATTCCTAATGAACCGCCCCCTTAAGTAAACACTTCATCAAATCTCCACACTAACGTAATGTACTTGCAATAACCCTTATCCCTGAGTGGCTTCCGGGCTTTGATAAATGTGTAAAAAAAAAACAAAAAAAAAAAAAAAAAAAAACGATCTAACCAACCCTTGCTGGCTTGAAATTCTTCTGCATCTGATGTTGACGATTGACCTGGTTATGGTTATTCTTCATTGCCTCCACTGAATTTAGAATATAAATTCAGTGCCTTCTTATAAATTATGTTTATGTCCAGAGGGATATTTTTTTTAAGGCTTGTATCCAGAATGATAAGGTAGATTCCATACTGATGATTGCCTTGTTTCATTCAGCATTAACCATCTTAGCACTTCCATGAAAATTTGATGCTTCATTAGATCTGATTACCTTCTCATTGTTTTTTAAGTAATGTATAGTGCTTTTATTCATTCCTTAATGGAGCTCTACTGCAGCATAACTTTTCCCTTCCTTTACCATATCAAGCATTTCTAGCTTCTCATGCAGACATAACCTTTTTCTGGCATTTAGGTTCCTTGCTAGGAGCTGGGGAAGATACAGAGCATTTTAGTGACATAGGGCATAAATAATATAGGGGTATAATATAATTATATATAACGCACCCAAAACTTGAATTCAAACAATTACTTTGTAAACCGGCATACATTTGAGAAAGTGAGAGCTGTTTAGTCTCATGCATGATTTTGCTTGTAACATCACGTAGTCTGCAGCCAATCAGCAAAGAGCTCATGACATTGTTATTTTTAATTTATTTACTAGTTTTTAAGTTGGGATGAATATGAGCATTTTCTGCTAAACTTATATGAAATAAATTTTATTGAATTTGTATGAAATGTTGATAAAATGTATATTTAAGAACTAAGAAAAAACGTGTGTTATTAATTTTGAGAAAGTATTTCGAAATTTTATAATGTTTTCTCCAAATTAATAACAATGGTTTTCTTTTAATTTATATTTTAAAAAAAATCTTAAACTTTTTTTTTCCAATCATTATTACATAATGTTAAAATTTTTTCCATTTTTTTTGAACATGCTTGATAGACTCTTCCTGTGAAGCCTGCTCAGTGAATATTGAGGATGTGTTATATGAAGAGAAATGGTTAAAAAATGATATGATGAATGTGTAATGTGAGTTTTAAAAACAGGCTTAGTTTGGAAGAAGATTAAGTATATAGATGTGTGCAAAGTGGGAGATGTTGATAATATGACCACATTGAAAGAATGAATAAGTGTTCTTGAGTTAGTAGATGTTGAACAATCGAGACATCAGGGTTAGTTCACAGGGAAGACCTAGGAAAACATTGGAGGAAGTAATAAGAGAAAGAAGGATAAATAAAACCTGGCTAAAGATAAGTTAGTTTGGAAGTCAATTTATAAAATTTGTTCAATGCATGCTAACATATAAAATAGACATTAAAATTAATATGATGATGGTTAATATAAAAGAATTTGTTTTTTGTCTTTTCAGCGAATCAAAAATCGAACAAATTCGCCTGTAAATATTATGTCTTTTGGATTTCAAATGGTTAGTTATTTTCTTTTGACATGTTCCACAGATTTGAAGAATTTTCATTTCGTTCATCTGTTTTTAATATAAAAATGTAATATTATTTTGATTTACAGGAGTAGATTGCTCTTGTCCTGTCAGCTATGATCAAGTAGAAGTCTTATGTAACTGTTTATTTTATTTTTAGTATCGCCTGTAGTGAGGATTGAACCATCAACCTCTAAAAGACTATTATTTAGAACTGATCATTACTTTGCACTTTATCTGTTATGCCACACTGACATTGAGGGACAGTTTTGATTAAGTAGCTATGAAGCACGAAGGTTATGTCAACCAAAATGTGTGAAAATAACATCCAAGATGAGAACAATAGTCTGAATAATAAAAATTATCAATCTTCATCTAAATATTCTGAGGCATAAGATAATATATGAAATGTTTGGATCAAAGCAAGCGATGCCTATGACACTTAAAGGATTTTTACATTACTAATAATTAAATTTGCTTCACATTGTGGGAAATTTTTCTTCAAGTGGTTATAAGAGAAATGAAAACTGTCTATAAATAAGCTATTCTTCTACTATGTTGGTTTTATATACTAAAAACTTACTTTATCACTACATTAGAATACAGCAGTACAAAATAGTTTTGTGAATCTTATTTTTCACTCAATCAC
Source organism: Euprymna scolopes (assembly GCF_053919585.1). NCBI lineage: Eukaryota > Metazoa > Mollusca > Cephalopoda > Sepiida > Sepiolidae > Euprymna > Euprymna scolopes. The sequence continues at coordinate 55,992,736 of NC_136493.1, read as the reverse complement.
TCTTTCTCTATTTTCTCCCCTCTCCACAGAATCTCTTTCTCTTCCTATATATCTCTCTATCCTCTCTTTTTCTCTCTTGCTCAATTTCTTTCTTACTCCTGTTCTTCTCCCAATCTTTTTCTTTCTCACCTGTCCCCTTCTATCTCTCTCCTGTTAGCCCTCAATCTCTCTCTTTCTTTACTTGTCCCTTCAAACTCTCTCTCTCCTGTTCTGCCTCAAATTCTCTCTCCTGTGCTTCCTCAAACTCTCTCTCTTGTTTCCTTCCACCTCCCTCTCATCTCCTCTCAATCTCTTTTTCTCTCTCTCTTGTTTCTCTTTCTGTCTCTCTCTATTTTTCCTCTCTTATCCTCAATCTCTTTTGTCATTTTCATTCTCCTTCTCCCATCCTCCCTGAATCACTCTCTTTCCCATTCCCTCACATTCTCTCTCTCTCTCTTGCTTGCTCATTATTATTTAAAAAATGAGCCAATCAATGGAAAATAATCCATCCAAAATAAATATTTTTTCATTATAATAATAATATCACATTTTGTGATTATATATAGGTAATAGGTAAACGTTCAAGATTGTGGTCAGAGCAGAATGAAAGAAAAAAATCTGTATAAATGTCAAAAATGATTTTATCTTGTTGCTTTTATTAAATACTAGCATTTCAGCCCGGCATTGCCCGGGTGTTTGGAGGTGTATGCTGAGCAAAAAAACAAAACAAAAAAAAACAAAAACGGTCATTTTTTTAAACTTTGACCCCTATTATGACCCCTTAACATTTATTGTTTTGGTTCAAATCGAGTTATTAAGTTAGATTCATGTCCAAGGAACCTATATCTAAAAGTTCAAGTGTTTAGACCCCAAATTGTGGGAGGTGTTTGGTAGAGTTCTCAAAGGTCAAATTGTTGAATTTTGACCCCTTAACAGACAAATTTCTGGCCGAAAACCGATCACATAGGTTTTCCCAAATCTCAATACCCTGTATATCAAATTTCAACTATGTAGACTGAAAATTTACAGAGTTATTGCGAAGGAAAATGTACACAGACAGACAGACAGACACACAGACACGTTTACTTTTATAGATATATAGATTAATATACTAGCAGAAGGTACTTGGCTTTAACGAATCATAAAATATGTTTAAATATATTTTAATTCATGCAGATTTTGTATCTATTATTACAGAGCCAATTCTTTATTGAATATTATATATATATATATCTCTATATAAATAAAATGAACTCATTTTTTCCCCGTGTGATTTTGACCTTAATAGGATTAAAAATCAAGATATTTCATGCAAATATAATATGCACAAACGGCAGAACAATATCTGAGGTGTGTTATAGGCTTATTATTTCTCAAATTCCTTGATAATCTTAGATTTCTATACTTTTTCTGCTGAGAAGTCACGGCCAAAATCAGTTAAGATCAATGGAAGTGGTAAAATATTTTCTCTCTAATAAATTCCTCCTCCCCCTGCCACCACTTAACACCGTTTGGGGATCGTTCACAAGGAACAGTTGAGAAGAGAACACCGGTTTGGCTTCATAGTTCTTTCATGTGAAGTTATTTAAAATCACTAAACTAAGCTGCAGTGCTCTGTGGCGTAGTGGTTAGCGTGCTGGACAATTCACATTATATTTTCACGTACGTTCACGCCGACCTACCGTAGTCGTTTTTTTTTTTTTTTTTTTTTTTTCCTAAACAACTGGAATGGACTTTTCTTGGTGGCTGAACTGTTAACGTTGCAGATGTTTTTTTTTTTTTTTTTTTTTTTTCACACTTTATTTTCCTACTTTTACTCATGACTCCGGGTTTGATCCTTCCTACTTACCTACCATAACATTTTTTAACCCCCCCCCCTCCGTCCCAGAAACAAACACTCGGGCAACGCCGGGTACCCCCGCTAGTATATATATATATAGTACTGATTAAAAAAAGTTAAAAAAATAAAAAGTACTTGGGTGTGATCAGCTAGAATCAAAACCAAAATATTTAGCATTTCAACCGCGTTCTCTCATTTAGCACTCCAGTTGCATTCCCTATCATTTGCGCTAACCTGACAGATAAAAAAGAAGATTTAAAATTAAACCACTTCTAGCTATGGTTGAATTAGCGCATGCGTAAAACTACATAGGAATATGCCAGCAAGCTGAAATAAACATTTTGCATTTCAACTTGCTGGCATATTTTTATCCTTACAAACAAAGATTTTAGTCGTTATAAACCATCCTTGGTGTATGATTACTATTTCCTGTTAATTTTAGTGTTATGTAACCAGTACTTTAAGAGTTTATTGTTTAAATATTTACACATAGATACACACATATTCATGCATCTACTGTTTTATTTATATAGATGAGGAACTATTCACTCTTATGCATGTAACTTGAGAAAAACATGCTTGAAATGTGTTAAAATTCTGGTGAATAAACGAAATTAAAACAATATGGCGACTGAATTTGATCTGACATTGTGTGATTTGCTTACTCACATAAAATGTTGACACATCTTATGTGTAAACATTTTAAACTTGTTTTTCTCAAGTTTACATACATAATACTAACTGGATTTTAACTCGTATTGAGTTCTTATTTATTAATATTTACCAAAAACAATAACATAAAAATATTTTTCATGTTAATACCATATTTGTTTATTGCATTCTGCTTTGACCACAATTTTTAATGCTTACCTACTAATAATACTATGTTCAGATTTAAGTTTTGAAAACTAATACTAGAGTATTTTGTATGGATATATATATTTTTTTCAGTTATCAACAAGTAATAATGCCATGAAAACGCAACATTACAACATTGAGTGTTTTTATCCAAGTTACATCTATAGTAGACTTCGTTCTTCACATTTTGAGAAGTTACTGTCAAGGTAAGTTTGTTGCATTTTTATTTGTTTTATTACATACACTGATAGAAAATAGAATTACTATACCTTGAAGACAAAAAAAAATATTTGAGTTTTGACTCCTTACTGCTTATATGGCTAAAAAAAGACAGTTCTTGTCCAGAACTCCTCCTACATTAAAAGAAAAAAATCTGTATGATGGATGTACCCGTGACAAAATGAAAATATGGTATTCCAAAAATTACACAAATCTATCAAGTATTATTGCTATGCAGGAAATCATTTTTAATTGATTAATGAGAATTTGTAGTCAGTACAAATCTCACAAGTTTGAATTATTGTTGAATTATCTGCTTTTGTTACTTAAGATTGTTTTCAAAATGGCAGGCAAGCAAGTCACTCCTTGAGTACTCATAAAATTTGATTTTCTTATTTAAAAATTAAACTACTGAATCAATTTATGTAATTTTTGGAGTATGATGTTTTCATTTCATGATGAGTATGTATATCATAAAATTTTCTTTCTTTTTTTTAAATTTTAAGATGGAGTAATTTTGGATAAGAACCAAAAAGTATAACTCCTAAAACTTGTTGAGTGGTTCCTCATTTCTGCTTGTAAGACAATAACCATTTTGACTTAGGATACAGCATAATGCTTGTGGATGGATTAAATTCATGTTGAAGAATCAATATCTGATGATGTTATGGTTAGAAAAGAAAAGGAATGAACAATACTAAGTTATTTTTGTAGTAATTAATATGTGATAAAAATTAGGAAATTCATACGCTACTCATAAATTTGAGTAATATAGAAACCATGTCCAAATGTATGCAATAACAAATTGCATGAACTATTAATCCACTTGTAATAGAAAAAAAGTTAAAGAAGCTCTGATTTTGTGAAACCTGCTGATAATCTAACCCCCCATCCATATTAAAAAAACAAAAATAAAGAGAAATCTGTATCTGTGACGGAAAGAAAATATTGTGCACAAAAATCACATAAATTGATCAAGTAGTTTTATTTTAAATAAAAAAAATCAAATTTTATGATAAAACTACAAGTAACGGTTTTCACAATGTCATCCTGACAATAGGCAGAATGAACTAGAGAGATAACTCCAAATAATTAAAATTTGTTAGATTTTAGAAAACCATTCTTAGTATGAGGAAGGAGGCATATTTTCTATCCATAACTATTAGGTTATGTATATCGTATAATTTTTCTTTATTGTTTTTTTTTATAGAGGAGGAATTCTTATGCACAAACACACACACACACATATAATAAATTGAAGGAAGAAATCTAAACTAACTTTTGTTAATTATGTCAAAATCCTTCTCAATAACATTTCTCAAAGAATTAGTTTTGTAAAGTGAAATTTTACTTTCAAATGAAATCATTTACATTCATCTTGTCCAACATCTGACAACATGTAAAACGAATATGAAACCAATAATGATGATGGTGGTGGTAGTGGTGGTATTTCATTATCCATTTCAATTTGAAATTTTGAACACAATGCAGAAATAAATTTGGGAAAAGTATTATATTTTGAAAAAAAAAAATGAAAACACATCACAGTTACTAAATAAAAAAATTGTGCCTTTTATTTAAAAAACAGTAAAACTTGTTAAAAAGAACTAAAATTTCTTTGGATTCATAAAAAGTGAAATAATCAACAAATGAAGCATCTCTGGTTATTAAATTTAGTTTCAATGATAAAACATGAATACTCAGGAATTGATTATATAATGTTATAAATTGAATTAAAAAAAAATTCTTAATGTTGCAATATATTAAGTTATAAATTTATTATATTTTTTACTAGAATATCTTGTCCTTTTCTTTTCCAGTTTTAACAACTACTCCTTTACCTTTCCATGTTTAAGCTTAACCATATTACTTTTCATGCTTGCATTTTTCTATTGTAATCCATGATTTTACCAGGCTTCCAATAAATACACTTGTTCTATGTTTAATTTCAGTCTTATTTTTTTTGTCCTAAATGTTCTAAATGACTAGAACTGCCACTTAACCGTAACCATATATTCAAACACTACCATGTTTGAATGATATATATATATATATATAAAACTTGTAATATGTACATATTTGTGACAGAACAAAAATGTCATATTCCAAAAACATGTAAATTAAGTAGTTTTATTTTTAATTAAGAAAATTAAATTTTATGAGTAAGCAAAAAGGACTGTCTCACGTCGCCAGATAACTCCACAATAATTCAAACTTGTGAGATCAGCCTTTTAATGCCTACAGTTTCCCATTAATCGCTTAAAATCATCTAAAAAAGGATTTTCTTTATAAAAATAAAACTACTTGATCAATGAATATGATTTTTGGAATATGAAATTTTTGTTCTATCAAAGATTTTTCTGCAGTTTTGCTTTCTAATATAGTGGGAATTCTGAACAACCATTAGGATGTCTACAGTGAAGTGATGCAATTTTGATTTATCTAGTCAGATAAATTAGAGATATCTTCACTGAGGCTGGAGGTGGGGTGAAAGTGCAGAAAGTTTATTGGAATGCATTTCATGGAAGTATTTGTAAAATAAGCACAGGGATGCAACACTGCGGTGATATGACAGAGACTGGAACTTTGCAGACATTGTGGGACCTATTGTTCTTTGTAATTTTTTGGAGATTATATATTAACATTGATGATAGCAAAACTTATATTTTGTCACCAATAATAGAAAAATAATATTAATTTAGATCATGACAATTTCAATAATTAGACATTACTGTCTTCATCAAAATATGTATTATTTTTTAAAAAATACTTTTAGCTAAAATTTACTATTTTAAATAATACTTGGGGAAAATTATAATTTATAAAATTTTAATACATTGCTAAATATTTCGTTCTGTTACCATATATTTGTTTATTTCAATGAAAAATGATTACTTTTCAAGTGTGTGAATATTTGATGTTATCCTTCAAATGTAAAAACAAATAAAATAAAAATTTTATTATGTTTATTTTACTTTAATTTTGTATAACTTAATCTTTCTCCTAAAGATTGTAATGAAATCTATCTTTGTAGAATTGGGGACGAAGCAATGGAATTACTGATAAGCAAACGGTCATTGTTTATCCCATTCCCTCACATGTCATACCTTCAGTTGACTGGTAAGAACTATTCGTTTTCTCCTGTTTTTTTCAGTTTTGAATATATCAGAATTAAAATCAACCTATTTGGTAAATGTTACCTAGGTGTGGAAGCTAGTTTTTACAATCCTCAAAAATTCTCCAGTTTGTATAAGTGTGTTTTCGTTCAGAAACTTGAGCATGGTAAATAAAATGATGCTGAAAGATAAATGTTTCTTATGTTTTTTGACAGTGCAAAATGAAGAATTGGCCTGAGTGTTTGATGCAGAATCTTGTGTAAAATAACAGTTTACGTTAAAGCACTTGACATGCAGTAGCAATATTTTTTTTAAAGAAAACAAAAGTAATCAAACTTTTGTTTTTGACTTGATAAGAGATGTTTTAAAGCAGACACTGTTATTTGTTATTTGATAAACAGGAAAGACTCTTATTTTATTGTATTTGTTTTTTCTCATCAGTGGTAGAAAACTGTCCAATACTTTCAAATATGTGCCTTCTGACAATTACCTAATTTTGCCAATGTCAAGAAAACCTGACATCTTTCTTTTTAAATTCTTTGTCATGTCTTCGGTTTATAAAAGTGATAGATCAACAATTAATGTGGGGTGGTAAAATGCCTGGTTACTGCTCGTTAACAAATAACAATAGTTAAAAATTGGTACAAACTTCTGATTTTATGCAGCATGCAGAATCCAATCATCGTCAAAAGAAGGAAAGAAAGGAAAAAACAAACCAAAACAATGGCTGCTGCGTCTAATTATATGCTGGTGGGTCTTTTTAAGTAACAAAATTTCTCACTACCTCATATGCAAATGAGATACTGTCAATTTGAATTAAAAGCCTGTTTTTCAGAAATAGATGAGAATTTGGAGTTTTAGGCTTGGACAGCAGTGATATACTAGCACAAAAGTGATTGGCCATATAATATTCATTTCAACAGCTAACACAATGAATCTTTTGAATATGATTCAAAGCACAGTAGAGATCAAGGTAGATTTTTCCTTTGATAATAAATCAATAAAAACTCAAATTTGAACCATCCAAAAAGCGATAGAAACAGAATTTAATAATAGCGTAAAATTTTTTAAGCATTTCATTCATTAAAGTTTTTAACTTGGATTTCTTTTATATGAAAGACAACTCTATATTAACGACTGGCGATTTTTCTTTAAAATAGGACTAAATGAATAGAGATATACAATACCATACACACCAAATTTGAAAACTACCAAAATTTTTGTATAAGTGTTTAAGAAAGCTGATAACAATGAAGGATACCGGAATGGGGAAGTTATGTGATATATGAATAAAAACAGACAACCAAGGGCAGCATTTAAATTACAAATCTATTTTTCTATTTTTCAAAAGATCTTTTGCATATAAATCAGTAAATCTGGACTTATGGTTAAATGTAACTAAGGTAGTATAATGGTATAATGTTTTGGTAATTTCCAGAGTAAACCTCTCTTTTTCAAAAAGAAAACAAACCAAAAATATGCCATAAAAATGAAACAGCAAATACAAAATCAAGATATCTGTCATGCAGATGAATAACAAGAGAGCAATGAATTTGTTTTAATTTTTTTTTATATTAAGAGTTTTTTTGTTAAGTTAATTATTAATTTGTTATTTTATTATTCCTATTTTTTTTTTTTATATTGTTTTGATATTTAATCATATGTGTAAATATATTCAGGATGGAACATAGAGATGTGATCAAAAGGAAATATATTTTATTAAAAAAACTTTTAAAATGAATGAGAAATTGAGGAACTTTACTATATTTACCCGGTTGTGCATGGGAAACTTAACTAGTTTGTGATACAGATTAAAAGTATTGTGAAAATGATTTAAAATATTTATTGGATATATTTATATTTCTTTTATTGAAGGTGTTCCTTTATGTGACTTGATAAAAGCCGGACAACAGATCTATTCCAAGCCCCAGACAAAGCATCAGGTTTTATTCAGAAAAAGAAAGTTTCCATTTAATGATGAGGAGATATCAGTTCCAACAAAATTTCTGAAAAATTCATTCTCTCAGAGGGAATCTGTTCAACATCTTTCTTCAAAGACTGAAAAAAGATATTTTCAAAGACCAATTATATCTTCAGGCTCATCTCTGTCATCATTTTCAAATACAAATTTAATAACACCAAGGGTTACCAAAGTCATTGAAACTGTTTCTGCTGATTTCTCCGCAATTCAATGTGATTATTCAAACTCTCTCACATCTGTATCCGATACATCTTTAGAAAAAACCCTACAGATTAACAAATCAAATTTATGTAAAAATTCTCTTGGAAAAACAAGTGATAAACCAAACTCAAATGTTCCATTACAGAAATATAAGAAATGTCTTTCAGAAATGATTCCTGGTTCATGTCACAGAGTTCTTTCTTCAAACAATATGTCCAAAAATAGAAGCCAGGAAATGAGAATCTTGTCAAAACAAACATCTTCAAGGAAAAGGCACTGGAATGATAACCAATTCAAATGCAATAAAAACGAAAATGAATTCACAATTAATATAAATAAAGATGATGATGCAAAGCTTTTAAAGTTGGATATTTTACAAAAAAATCTTAAGAAAAAGAAAACTCGAAGAGGCAAAAGGAAACGTAAAAATGTTGTGTTTTCTTGTTCCTTAATGAAACAGATGTTCAACCCTTACAAGTAAGTTATTCTGCTTTTTTTTTTTAAACAGTGCAAATGTGATTCTATGGAATGTGTCCCATTCCTACAAGCAAGATCATCAGGAGAGATCTAGGAATAACAAAAGATACTAAAAAAAGACAAGTCTGTTGAATTTTGCTGATAAGCAAGGCTATTACAGCTGTTGACAGCCTAGATGATCTAGATAGAGAATGTGGGAAGATGGGGAAAAAGTTGAAATCTTTCGGTCAGAGTAAGGGGAGTAGAGATAGCAGATACAGAATAGTAGAAAATGGAATAGAAAGTAAAAAAGAGGGTTAAGTAGGAACTTAGAAAACAAAGTGAGAAAAGATAAATGAGCGAGTTCAATTGAGAAGGATTGCAACAACATCGTTTGACTTAGAAAGACAACAGAGTGAGTCAGCTGAGATTTGTAAGATGAGAGATGGGAGAGTTAGATCACATGTATGCACACTAGTGGCAAGACATTAATTACGCACGCACGCACGCACGCATGTTGAACAAGCCTACAAGTATACAATGCCTGTATCTGTACTGCTGTCTGTATTATATATGTAAACTTTAGCTGTGGACTATGGCTTTGTGCTCCATCAACTAACAACACTAGAATCTCAACTTGGCTCATAAGAAGATGAAAAACACATATTCACAACCACGGTACATGTGTGGAGTAAGGTGGTCAGTCAAAGATGTGGTATACAAATCAGGGATGTAAATGTTATCAGCATAAATTTGTTGCTTTTTTAATCTTTTTATCTGTCTTATTTTACTCCCTTCCCATCATTTTACACAAATTGTAAACACTTATCAATATTATATGATAGTTTTATGCTTTCTTTGAAGCTGAAAATTTGAAAATTTTACAATAAGAATAGGTGAGTTATATGTTGCTAAGGTTTTGATTTCAAATGATTTTTTTCTTACAAATGTAAATAGTTTAGAATAGGAGGTAGGATTTAACTGTTTCATCATCTTTCTTGTTCCCTTCACATTCATTTGTAAAATTACCTTGCTCTTAAAATTTACAAATTTGACTCTAAACAATAAAATAATCTACAAAATCGATCTGTAAATTAGAGTATGAAGAAGTTTTCTGATATGTAAATTGCTTGCTTTTCCCTCAAAACTTGCATAGCAATGTCTACTTTTTGCAGTAATTTACTGTAGTTTTAAGTCTCAAAGATGAAAGTTGTTAATTTGTAACCCTAGATTGAAAAATAGATATTGATTTCTTGGTTATAGTCAGCTTACATACTTCCTAACTTCCGGTATGTCTGCTACTGAAAGCAGTGACAAAGCAAATCTGTTCCTTCACTTTTATTGTTCTTCAGTATTTCTATTGTGAAATGATTTAGTGAAATAAAATATAAGAAAAGGACATTATTGAAAAATAGACAATAAAAATTAAGAAAATTATATAGATAAAAATAATACAATTAATCCTTATTTGCACTTTTGATAACAAAATTGAATAAATAAAAGTTTTTATTTTATTTGAAATGTTATAAGAAATATGTTTATGAAAGTATAACAATTTTTTTTAATTAAAATAAAGTTTTTTATTTGAATTTGTGTAACAAATATATGTTTATGAAATTATAAAAAAAAATTATTGAAATTAAAATAGCAAATGAAATTATTTAAATCAAAATAACAAAATTTCAAACATTATTAAAAAAAAAAACGTGTCCAATATATAATATTCCCAAGAATGTTTTAAAAGATTTAAAAAAAATGTTTTCAATAATTCTTTAAAAAGAGCACAAAAAGGTGTTTTCAATAATTCTTAAAAAAAAAAACACCTAATTTCAATGATTTTTAATTAAAAAAAGACCAAAAATCTTTTCAATGATTATTAAATAAGAAAAAATGATTGGAGAAACGTAATAAAAATACATTCACAGGGGAGATTATAAGCATGAAAGAAAAGTGAAGGAATTGATTTGTCTTGTAACTGCTTCCTGTAGTGCTACGCCGGAAGTTAGGAAGTATGTTAGCTGACTATATAACCGATTTCATTTTTTTTTTTTTTTTTTTTGACCATCACTATAAACATTCATCAATAAACATATTTGTGAGTTTTTATTTTTATTATGAATGAGAAACTATCAACTGATGCTTGATATCTAACGAACAAGGAGAGTACTTGAATCTGGTGCTTCAGTTCTAGATTCTCAGGAGCTTGCAGAGTATAGTGATAATGGAGGCGGTGGGGGGCACTTTGTGCTTCTTTCCGACTGCACAAGTCTAAAACTTGAGAAGAAAAAACCAGAACATTTTGACTTTGTTTTCTTGTTTCATATTTTTGCAAGTGCTTTTAATTTGATTCAGCCAATCATCATCAGACAATGATTAGTGTTGATGAAAAAATCCAAGACTTGTCTGATGATTTGATGATGATTCAAATGAAAAATATTTGTGTTTTTGAATTTTTGAGGATTGATAATTTATATTATTTGGATTACTGTGAAAACAACACTCAAGATAAGAACAGTAGTTCAGATGATCGAAATAATTTGAAGGTACTTGTAACACTATCGAACAAGAAATCCATGGAACGTATCTACACCAATTTGATTGGATTACAAAGTGGATCATTTTAAAAACTGTAAAAAAAACTTATTTAATAACATTTGTCTTAATATATTTTTTTTTCATTTTACTTCAAAGTTCTCAGAAATCAAGGGGCTCCTAACACTTGATCTCTATATGAGATACATAGATATTCAAATATTCCATTAAAGCTCTTTTGTACATCTGAAGCAATGAGTTAGTAAACAAGTTGAGAATAAAATTTTCCTCTCTCCGATTGACCATTTAAATATATTATAGTATGCCTTTCTGATGATCTTTTGATTTTACTGGATTCCAGAACAAGAATTCATCTTGTCTGGTGGAGTATCCAGCTTCTTACTATTACTTGAAGTTAATATCACTTGGAGAAGGTGCATCATTCCTCGTAAAAGCCAGTGTTAGTTAACCATACTGAGGATATCTTATTTGGGTAGCAAATACGAAATGTGATTTTGAATATTTAGTCAGGGTTTAATTTTAGGGAAAAGTATCATCATGCCAGGTTATCCTGACAAATCCTGTACAGAAATTTTAGACACTTGAGGATAGTGTCTGGTAAGTATTTAAGTTCTCTATATGTCTGTATGTATTTATAATTAAAAGCTGAAAAACAGCTATTGATGAAATAAGAGATGCTCAAAAATATATAAATAACTTGGTCATGAATTTTTTTTCTGTATTTTTTTTTTTTAATTATTTTTCAGCTATTATGATGTGATTCCTCATTCATATATTTTATATGTTAAAGATTTGCACCAAAGGTTAGATAAATATCGTAAGTAATTTTTCTTAATTTTAATTTATTTTATTATCTTTTACATAATTGGTTCAGTATATTCTTCAAGACAATTTTTAGAGTGCTGAAATATGATCTAAAAAATAATCTTTACTTTGAAATGCTTTTTAATAAATTATCATTTAATAAATAAAATTAATAAAATTTTTTGTTTTCTGACATTCCTAATGCTGGGCAGCATCAGATCACCTTGCTGCAAACGCTGCCATTGTCTTATTTCGCTTACATGTAGGCAGATAGAGCCTGTAAAAACTATAAATCAGGCAATGGAATTTGGCCAATGAAATTAACTCTTTTTGTTTAATGTGTGGACAGAGGCACGTGCCAAGATCTGACACGTGCTGGAGAAATTACTTCTGGAGCAATAGCGAACGTGAAAAGGAGTTCCCTCACCGAAGGTAAATAAAGTAGTGGAAATGAATTGCGTCGAAATGTGTAATGTGTCGCAGACAGGAAAAAGCAAAAGTCAAAAACTTGCATTTCAAACTGAATTATCTGTTTGGACAAATTTATGGATAGTTGAACTTTCTGACTTCTGAATAAAGCTGTAAACACTATCAATAATTCCCCCCACTCTTTATCTGTGCCTAAACCTAAACGTAGATTCCATGAACAAAGCTTTTTTATTAGAACTGCACGCCTGTGGAATTGTCTTCCGTTTTCCTGCTTTCTGGCTGACTACAATATGGTTGTCTTCAAATCTAACGTAAATAAGTTCTTGATGAGCCGTTCCATATAAGTTATCAAATTTACCAAATTTTCATTACTAATGATTATTATATTGTCCAATTTCTACTGTACACTCTTTAACCCTTATCCTTGAGTGGCCTCTTGGCCTTGATAATGTGTTGATACCTATGAAAAAAAAAAAAAAGAAAAAGTCCAATGTGAACAAGTTCTAATTGAATCGTCCCCCTAAGTAATCCAAGTTACAAAATTCCCACTGTTTACTATGCTAAAATCACAATGACTAATGTATACCTATTAACCCTTATCCTTGAGTGGCCTCTGGGCCTTGATAAGTGGTGACACCCATGTAAAAAAAAAAAATAAATAAATAAAAAAAAAAAAAAATAAAGATGTCACAAGGCTTCAAGTTTGGAGTTACTAACTTGCAGATGTCACAGAGAGAAATAGGAATATATTTTATTTCGAACGGAGATAAAATTATGAACTTGATGCAGCTCAATTTGAAAGTATACAACTCCCTGAGAGGGCACCCTGCGACAGGAGATCATCATGTTTTTACAAGCTGTGGATTCGACTTAACCAAATAGGGCACAATGCCCCAAGCTTTACGAGTTGTAGGCTCAATAAGTAATCTTCCTGACTGAGGAAATTATTTGACTGTAAACTTTCAATTCTCTGAGGATTTTTTTCCCTGTCATGCTACTCTGCAATTGAGAACATTAAGAAACTTTCATTTTTCATCTTTCCTTTCCTTTTCAGTTCCATTGAGTTGGTGATTTTATAAAAATAAAAACAAACCAAACAAAATTATGAAATTAAATTCTCCGGATTTGTGTCCGCCTTTCCATTTTTGTTGAACATTTATGCTTTTTACTCACCTGCTAATCTCACTTCCTTCTTTATTTGAGAAATACAAGAATATTAGCCCATACTCTGTTTCGTACCATATGAAAATTTTCCCCCATAACTTTTTGTTTGGTGGGATAGAGTTGGCTGGCACATTTCCAATGGTAGACTCTCCCGCCCTTGACTAAGTTAAAATAGAGCGGATCTACATACCAGTTTTCATGTATGGATTGAAGATAACCAGAGTGCTCAATACAGGATTGGAAATGTAATAGTTTTTACATTGAAAATAAAACACTATCAAAGTAAAGACTATCTTTCATGTAAACTTTAAAAGCATTTCAATGTAAAGACTGAGAAATATAATTCTATTACAAAATATTAAAAATAAAAAACCTGTAAAAGTAAAGACTATTTTTATATAAACTTTAAAAATATGTTTTTTATATAAAATCATTCTGAAAAAGAAAAAAACATTTCAAAGGAAAGACTAAAAAAATATATTTTGATTGTAACATATTGTATTCAAATTAGAACCATTCTGAAAAAGAAGCGTTTTAAAGTAAATACTATTTTTTATTTAGAGTTTTAAAATTAAACTGATATTACATAAGTATTAACCAGAAGAGATTTTCCTTGCTCAACACCAGTAAGATTTCTGATAAAAAGAAATTAAGTTAAAATGAAATAAGTTTAACATAACTCAAACTTCTAATTTAAAAATGTCAGAAACAAAAACATGGGATGTGGTGCTGGCCAACGAAGAAACTGACTCAAATCAATCAGCATGAACACCATTGCAACAACAACAGGAAAATATGTATTTGGATTATTCAGATTACTGTTATCATCTTGAATATTATTATCAGAACGTTTTGATTAATGTAGCCTCCAATGTTTCAATGGATGTAGCCTCCAAAGTTCTCCGGGTGTAGGTATCTTGTTGAATCTTTCTGTTGAACTCAGAAATCTACATAGAATTTCTAACAAAATATTTAATCTGCAGGGATAGCATCCTCACATTCTGTCAGCGATGACCATGTAGAAGTCTTAAGTAATTTGCAATTTTATTCTTGGTTTCTTTTGCGCTGAAGATTGAACCTCCAATTCTACTTAGTACTTTATCTGTTACATTTCTGTGGACAGAAACATTCACCTAAAGACCCATCATATATTTTTATTTACAAATCTGAATTATTTAAACTTTTTATTTCAGAACTGTTATGTTCAACTAAAGATATTACTGAAGTTTCTCAGATGATATTCATGGACATGTTTGCAAAATCCAAGCACAATTTAAAAAGTGAAGTTTCTCTTGATTGTGATCCAGTTTGTATATTTGAAAAAAATATGGTACCCACCTGTCAACCAACCCCAGGCACATTTCCAATGACAGAAGGACAATCTGAATTTTCAACAACTGACAAGAGTTGCCCAAAATGCCAAGTAAAATCATTTCTCAAAGCCCAAGTAAAACCTTTGTTGGAAAAGCTAATAAAAAATCACAGGTAAATTGTTATAATATAATGATTTCCTAAAACATCATTTTTCTTTGAATGTCTGTTGCAGACATGGTTATCCTGAACCTGGATTGAGTGGTGGAAGTGGCCTATCTTTGCCTAGTGTGCAATTTGAAAATTGGATCAATTACATTTCAAGGATTCCAGAAAATAAGCAAAATGAAAAAGACAATTTCGGGACAATACTGTTTTTTTTAGTTTACCTGCATGCACTGTAAGTTATCGTATAATAAACTTGGGTTGTTTTGATAATTTTGTGGGGTCCTTGAAAAGTAATTGATCTTGAAAATTAAAGAAATATTTAAAGCATAAGTTGTGAGTGAGGATTTTAACACTGTCCCATTGATTACAAATACCAGCGTTAGCAAAGATAATTCCTCATGTCTATTTTAACATCTGGAACTGTGAGTGTAAAGATGTTGTTAGGCAAATCAATTTATTTTTCACATGTTTGATTTAGTTCAATAAAAGAATGAAAATAATTCACATTGGTGTCGGCAATTCATTTTCTGATCTTGATGTTCTGAAAAGCAGAACGAAGAGAATGAGAAAGAATGAAAGAGAATAAAATGCCCAGCGAGCTGGGAGCTGCATTATTTTGACTGCAACAACAAGTTGATTATTTTTGGTTAATTCAGTGAAATTTATCTTTAATGATCCCATTCAAATCAGAGTGAAAATGATTTGCTGATAGACTTTCAAATCCCCTTTTTCATAGTAGATTTAAATGGACTTTTCACCTCCACCCCACCCAATGTGACCTATAAAGGCATTAATTCACAATCCTTTCAGCAATATTTGTTATAAATAGCCTTTAGTTTTTGGCTGTCTTGTCTATGATGTTACAATCATGAATGTCCAACTGCCTTTGCCTTATCACTGTTTATTGATATGCTCCAAATTTGCATCTTTATATTGCAAACACATTTGAATACAACATACAAAATTATTTATAACTCTGACAACATTCCTTGCTCTTGGCACTGCCCTGATTTTAGTTGAAATAGCTTTTTCAGTTCAGGAATAGTCTGGGGATTGTTTTAACAGACATTATCTTTAATATAACCTCACACATAAAAATCTGAGATCTTATGATCTGATGAGTGTGAAGTCCATTCAAGATAGTACCTACTAATGAGACGATCACTACAATGTCTTTTCAACCATTTCAACAAGTTATTTGGAATGTGAGGAGTTGCCCCTTCTTTTTGAAACCATTGTCCATAGACCTCTTTGTCTACATAAAGTTGTCCAAAACTTAACAATGACTAGATAGTAGATAGGTTATTGATCATGACTTATCTGTTATATAAAACGTCTTTGTATTTCTAACAAAAACTACAAAACAAACATCCACAAAGTTGGCATTTTCTTGCGCCAGATGAATAATATTTAAAATTTAGAAAAATCATGCATTTTTTTACCCTAAATTGGTGCAGATTTTGTTGGAGAGGGGGCTGTTTGTACTAACTAAAGGTTAAATAGATCTGACTTTTTTGTTTTTCAAAGAGTATTGCCTTTACACTGATTCATTTCCAAGTAATCTCCAAAAGTGTATGTATGTTCAGAGAGAGGAATATGTAGGAGGAAATCAGGAGAGAGAAATTAGTCCCGAGCAATGTTAGGTAGCCCTGCTAGTAAATAATAAAACAAAGACCATTAGATATTCACAAGTGAAACTTACTGGAAAAGTCAGGCATAATTTATTTGTACCAGATATGGTTGGATTGCAGAAATGATTATAAATATTAATGATTCCATGGATGGCATATTTTGGTGAAAAGGGAATAAAATGGATGATAAGCAAATATTCATATTCTTTGTTTAATGTTATGAGTTCTTTATTACCATTATTAACCAGCAGAGAATGACCAATGTCGACTAAGAAAAGGTCCATCAGGAATGTGTGTGCAGTGTGATGTTGTATGGGAATAGAACCTGGCTAGTTGAGGGTTGATGATATGTGTTGCAAGTTTCCATCATGTTACATAGTCTAAGTTGATGGTCAGGGTTAAGAGATACTTGATTCAATTACATAATTACAATCTATTTTCTTTGGCACTTCCATGTTCTCACTTGCAGAGTTCATGGTTCAGTAAAAACACATTAGCATATTCTCATATGTGATATGTTGGGTGATAAGAACATTCTTCACATGGGTAGCTATTTTCAGTTCTGCCCAAGCCAGTTTCCCAAAAAATATAAGCAGTTCCGTTTAAGACGGCACTGAGAAAGTTGTATAAATCTCTTCTTTTCTTGAGAATTGTAATTAGCTTTCCCTAGCCCACTAAAGGACAAGGGAAGTTGAGCATAATATAGATTTTAGCAGTGTCCTGGATTTTAGTCACTGGTTGAATGAGGTAAAATCTGGCCTTATATGCTGTCCCAGATGGCAAATTCGACAACGTTACGCAAATACCTATGATTTGATTAAAAAATATATTCATCTGTTTTAACCATATCAATTTTACGCATTTGCATTTTGTGCCGCAAAGAGTAGACTTTCACAATTGAGTTCTCTGCGTCTTTTTTTAATTAAGAAAATGTGAGATTTCCATTTAAATCTTTATTTAAAAATTTATTATTTTTTTTTAATGAAAAAAGCTGATTTCTTCTTCATCCCAATTTTATTTCTCTTTTATCATCTCTCTTGTTTTATCTTTCTTTCTCTTTTCCTCTCTCTCTCTCATCTCATCTTGTTTTTCTTCCCTTGCATAAATGTTAATTTTGCCATACTTCAAACGATTTACAATGGAAAGAATAGGGAAGATAAGATTTTTTATTTCATTAAAAAATGACTTGCTGTCTCCTTCCTATACTTGGGGTCTTTCTCTTAATGTTTTTCTTGTTTATTTCTTGAACCAAACATATTTTTTATGTTTTAAACTTTTATTATACCCCAAAAAACTTTTTGACATGTAAAATAAACTTTGAAAATTTTTTTTTACACAAAAATTTAATTTTTTTTTTTTTTTTTTTTTTTTACACAGTGATCACCACTTATCAAGGCCCGGAAGTCACTCAGGGATAAGGGTTATTATTATTATTAACAAAATTCAACAAATGTAAAACATATTTATCGATATTTTTGGTATGACAAAAAGGTATTGTTGATTAACATCCTTTACTACCACCCCCTTCCAAAAAAGTTAGATTCAACTATTTTAGAGAATTATGTGTAAATAATATGAAAAACGTGAAAAAAAAAAGAAGTTATTTTAGAATTTAGAGTGGGGGATCAGTTTTGCATGTGAATTCAACATAAAATGATCCCCCTATTTCTATGCCATTTTTTTTTTTTCGGGCAGTTATCAAATTTGTACTTGTTTTTGTTTTTTTTTTGCAATTGGAAATAAACTCTGTGATCTTACAACTTTTTTCTTGTTTGGGAGTACTTGACATGTTTACTTGATAGAATTAACAGAAGATTTTTTTTGGGTGGGTGGACTTGGCACTCAAACTAGGGTTAGTAGTAGAGTTAATGAATTTTTTAGGATGCGAGTTTGTCACTATTAAACTAGGATAAGCAGTAGGGCAAGTAATTATTGGAAAAAATTCTTTTTCTATTCAGCATGTATCCCCCCCCCCTAAAAAAATAATGCATAACAAATTTTTTTTGATTAAAGCTAAAAAAACTAGAATGGCCCAGAAATGGATTTTCATTCTACAGGGTGGAACGATAAAATTGTCGCCCTAGAAAAGACATGATTCCATTTCCATTTGATGAAAACTAGTTTTCTTTGTTTGTTACAGACCATCTACTAGTTGGCTGATTATGTACAAATCCCAAGAACGATAGGAGGCTTCTATCATGTCTGAAAGTGATACAATGTTTAATGAGCAAGATTGGCGATGCACCACTGTACAACTCATACTCTTTACCGATCCAAGTTATGACACCCACTGGACTACTTTGTTTGGTCATATGTTGAGAACATCACCAAAATGATCTCCTACAATACCAAAGCCATCCTGATCACTGCCATCCGCCGAGTATTCACCGAGCTCCTGTCGCCACTTGTGAAAAAGGCATACTCCCAGTCCTGGACCTGTATCAAGGCAGTGATTGAGGCTGAAGGCAGCTACATTGAATAGATGTCAGCTCTACTACATGAAGTTACCTAAATTGACTTTTTCAATAAGTTTTAAAATAAAGCTGTAGTGTTGTTTTCTTTGGGGCAACACTTTTATCGTTCCACCTTATACATAAATTTCACATATGTTGGAATTAGATTGGAAAATAGGGAGAGAGAGCAAGTTGGAAAATTGGTGGGAGGAGGCATGCCCACTCAGGTTGGGAAATTAATCTCAACTTCAGATTTTTTTGCAATTGACCATTCTCACCCCTGATAATTGGTCTTCTAATCCAGAGCAAATAACACATTGAATAGAAAATTTGTTAATTTTATCACTAAATTCATAATTTTCTCTTCATTGCAGATCCTGTCATTATATGTCTTTATTGAATTATCACTGCCCATTAGCAGTGATGAAAGCTGAACCACAAAGAAAAACATCAAAAAATAAAACAACTACTGATTGTTTCAAGAGAAATATCAACTGTAAGAAATATTAGATTTAACTCTACAAACATTTCTTAATGACCTTCAAACTTAATGATTTGTGCCTAGCATGTTAGTTTAATAAGACTAATTATTAGTAGTGATAATGGGCACATACATGTAGATTATCTTTTTCTTCTATTATATAGAAGGTAGTTTCCATTTGTATGTTTGTGTGTATGTCCAACTTAAAATCAGAAACTACAAAACAAGCACCCACAATGTTTTTATATTCTTGAGCGGTGTTGCCCTGGATGACTAATATCTAAAATTAAAGAAAAGGATTCCTTCTTGGGAAATCAATTGTGTCATGTTTTGTCTGGGAGGAAGGGTTTCATTTTTTTTTTTTTTTTTTTTCAGCAATTTTCAGTTTTATCTATGATATAAAGAAGTGAATGACTTAACATTATTATTATTTACAATAGACCAGAATGTGCTAAGTAGAGGTGTAAGAGGGGTAGGAGAAGAAGGATGTAGAAAAATGGAGAAACAGAAAACAGAAAAGAGAAATATAGATGGATTGAGAAAGGTAGAGAGATAAGAGTTTTAATATAAAAATGTTGCACACACTTTTAAAATTCTTCTATTTTGTTTTTATGGCCTCTAGGTAATGCTGGGTAGCCCTGCTAGTAAAATTTAAAAAATCTATATAAATAAAACAATAGATATATGTATGTGTGTATGTCTGCATGTGTGTAAATATTTTACCGATAAACTCTTAAACTAATGTCCACATAGCACTAAAATCATCAGGAAATAGTATATATAACAAGTAAAATCTTTGTTTGTATGGATGGATGATGCATACAGAAATATTTTGGTAAGTTGAAATGCAAAATGTTCATTTCAACTTGTAAACATATTTCTATTAGTTTTGCGCATGCATAAATTCAATCATAGCTTTAAGTGGTTTAAATCTTTCTTATCTGTCTTTGCTCAAATGGTAGGAAACGTGGCTGGAGTGCTAAATGAGGGAACACAGCTGGAGCACTAAATGTTTTGGTTTCGAATCTAGCTGATAGCATTCAAATCATTTTTATTTTTAACTTTTGAAATCAGTACTGTATATACATAATATTCAATAGAAAATTGGCTCTAATAGTAAATACAAAATCTGCATGAATTAAAATATATTTAAGCATATTTTATGAAGTGATTAATGGGAATTCATAGGCATTACAACAAAAATCCTACAGGTTTTAATTATTGTTGAGTTAGCTCCCTTTGTTTTGTTTTTCTTTAAGGTTGTTTTCAAAATGGCTGACAAGATAGACACATTTCAATTTAAAAATAAAACCATTTGATCAATTTACATGATTTTTGAAACATTTCATTTTGTCTTGGGTGCATACATCTTTTGTTTGTAAATATAGGGGTAATTTGGAACAAGAACCAAATTAGATTATCTGATGCTTTTATTTAGACATTTGAAATTTGAACCAACATTTATAAATTGACATAATGATTGTTTTACATTTTTTTTTCATTTTTTTCTTTCCTATAGCAAAAAAATCCAGCATAAAAGTAATTAAAAAATTAACCACAAGAAGAATGAAAGCCTCCGTCAAGATGTTATTGGATGACTTTATTCCACATAAACAGGTAAATTACTTACTTCATTGCAGATTCCTCAGTGGATATATGTACACCACTTTATCGATGTACAGTCCTTCCATATTATTCAGTGTTTTTCTAATCTCTTCATTGTTAAGCAGAAAGCTCGACATCACTGTGGATCTGACCAGTCCTGAACCACAAAGTTTTTTTTTTTTTTACTGGGAAAATTGTTTCTTGAATGCTTGTTATACATTCCTCTCCTCTAAGAAAAGCATGATTCTTTTCAATGGGGAAACCTTAGAGGAGGATGATTGCTTAAAGTACTTCAGCTTAATGTTTGTCATCATAGGTTAAGGGTACGATAATATCAACATCCGAATCGATAACGCTCAGCACGTTTTCAGTCACCTACAATCCTGTCTATGGTCTTGACTCGAGATCATAATAGACACTAAAGTCTAGATCTACCAAGCACTTGTTTGGATACGCCTTCTCTATGGCTGCAAAACCTGGCCATTGAAAGTTGTGGATCTTAAAAGTCTAGAAATTTTTTACCAATACTGTCTCCACTGAATTCTGTGGTTCTACTTGTACCATTTTGTCTTCAATATCCAAGTTGGAATGCATTGCAGGATCATCGGCCTCAACCAATCTCTTTTAAAGACGAGACTTTGCTGGTTTGATGACACTGCACAACGCAACCCAGGAGAGTTCATCCAAAAAATAATAGCTCTGGAACCATGCCAAGATTGGCAAAGACACCCAAGAGGCTAGCTAAAGATATGATTGCATACTATAAAAGCAGATGTTGAACTTAACTCTGAACCACAGATCTATGGTGTTTGTTGCTGGCCCTTAGACTAACTACATATCACTATCTTGATCAGTATGGATCATTGTGCATGGTCTGCATTCATCTGAGAAGCTTTATGTTCTACCGGAGGAGTTGACTTAACCTATCCTTTGTGAATATTGCCTCAAATACAAAAAGTAAATATTACTTTCAGGATCTTTTCTAATGACATGGTCAAAGTAGTTAATTTTTCTTTTCTAATGATATGGCCAAACCAGTTAATTTTTCTTTTGTAATTATATGGTCAAACCAGTTAATTTTTCTTTTGTAATTATATGGTCAAACCAGTTAATTTTTCTTTTCTAATTATATGGTCAAACCAGTTAATTTTTCTTTTCTAATTATATGGTCAAACCAGTTAATTTTTCTTTTCTAATTATATGGTCAAACCAGTTAATTTTTCTTTTCTAATTATATGGTCAAACCAGTTAATTTTTCTTTTGTAATTATATGGTCAAACCAGTTAATTTTTCTTTTCTAATTATATGGTCAAACCAGTTAATTTTTCTTTTCTAATGACATGGTCAAACCAGTTAATTTTTCTTTTCTAATGACATGGTCAAACCAGTTAATTTTTCTTTTCTAATGACATGGTCAAACCAGTTAATTTTTCTTTTCTAATTATATGGTCAAACCAGTTAATTTTTCTTTTCTAATTATATGGTCAAACCAGTTAATTTTTCTTTTCTAATTATATGGTCAAACCAGTTAATTTTTCTTTTCTAATTATATGGTCAAACCAGTTAATTTTTCTTTTCTAATTATATGGTCAAACCAGTTAATTTTTCTTTTCTAATGACATGGTCAAACCAGTTAATTTTTCTTTTCTAATGACATGGTCAAACCAGTTAATTTTTCTTTTATTGATAACTTTGCACATAAACAGGAAAATTGTTTTGGCAAAAGTATGTAAAATTACTATTTGAAAACTCTAAACTCTTTATTGTTAGAGAAATAAAAATACAAGAACAGAAGATATTATATCGAGCACATATTTACCAGGCAACTGATATCACTCAAGTTGGGAAAAAATTTTAAAAACTTTTATAAAGTCCACTTTAACCATCATGCATGACATACCTGTATCTCCATTGTCACTGATGGTTTAATAGTAATAGACTTATTTTGTATTTAGAAGAGTTGGAGAAACATAGGCTGTTTGATGCATCAATTGTAACTATAAATGGCTGATTTTTGTAGATAAATGCTTGTAAGGAATAATTTTTCTACTTTGGAAGACATAGTCATTTGTATGCCTCAAATCCACTGTTGTTCCATCTGTGCAGGGCGCGACAGAAGTCGATTGTCAAGTTGGGGCCGTCAGTGGTTCATGTGGAGCTGTTGGGAGATTTAAGTATCAACCAAAAATCTGTTAATTTATCGTCAAGTTGATCTTTATCTATGATTACAAGACATAACCAACGAGGCAGAATGATTGGCAGAAGTTGCATCATTTACATTTTTAGTAAGCCAACTGTGTCGCAACTGCTGTTCTTTGCCAACATCCCAACTTGAAATCTCTGCAGTCTATGTTGTTGCACAATGTCTTTGATAGTTTGGGCATGCAGTTGATCTCCTAGAAGGGGAATTAATTTGCAACGTAAGTCTACCTACTATTTTCCTAGATCCTTAGCTACCCACTGAGATACTTGCACCACTCACAACATAATCTGCTCTCTTTATCTGGTTGGACACCAAAGGACAGACCTGGTCAACAGCCATTAAGGACATTACTAATCTCTCAGGTTGGTTTGCCATCTTGTGCAATCTTGCTCAGAACACTAATGCATGGATGACTATTGTTTGGGATGTGATGAAGATCAGGAAAGTAACCGGCACAATCAGAGACTGAGTTTTTTTTTGTTTTTTTTTTACATAGGAATCGCCACTTATCACTTACCAGAGGCCAATCGAGGATAAGGATTAAAGAGTGTACAGTTGTGGAAATTTGTAAATTGGATTATTTAAGGGGAACAGCTCATCAAGAACTTGTTTATGTTGGACTTGAAGATGACCATATTATAGTCAACTGAAAAGCAGGCAAATGGAAGAGATTTCCATAGGTGTGCAGGTCTAAGAAAGAAGCTTTGTTCATGGAATCTACATTTAGGTTTAGGCACAGATAAAGAGTGGGAGAAATTATTAAAAGTGTTTTCAGCTAGATGAGTGTTTCTCATGAAAGTTTGGCAAGGACGGGGGGGGGGGCATAGATTGAAGCCCAGACAAGCACTTGCCATGAAAATAACGATAAAGCAGAGACAGCCTTGCAATGTCTCTTCTGTGAGAAAGTGGTTGCAGGGAAGAGAAAAGGGCATTCCCTACTAAGCTACAAAGTATATTTTGAACTCTGTCAAGTCAGGATAAGGTCTTTCTAGCAGCTCCTGCCCAGATGTGGCAACAGTACTCCATTCTTGGATGTACCTGGCTCTTATATAGGTAGAGAATTGCATCAGCAATGAAATATCTACTATTTGATAGAAGGATCCCACCATTTTTCCAGCAACCTTGGCAACGGATTTGATGTACATGTTCCATTTCAGATCAGAGTAAAGGTCAAACCCAGAAGCTTGTCAAAGCATGGAGCCTCCCCAAGACGAGACCCATTTATTTCAATTGATGCCAGATGGGGACTAGGTCATTGATGTAAAGATAGAAGCTTGGTTTTAGATGCATTAAAATTAACCAGCCACCTCTTTCCTCATTGTACTATATGCTCAAGATCAGAGGAGAGAGAATCAGAGAGAACTTGGTCATTTAAAGCCTTTGATGTAGTAGTGTCATTAGCATAGATGTCAACGAATGATTTAAGTATGTGTTTTGGGAGATAATTGATATAGATCAGGAAGAGAGTTGGGCCCAGGATGGACCCCTGAGGGACTCCAGCATTAATACTGTGTGCTTCCGATTTCTGCCTATCAACCACTACTCTTATGAACCTGTCAAAGAGAAATGATTTGATAATTGAGAAGACATTTCCAGCTATACCATAGCTGGAGATTTTGTGAAGTAAACCTTTAGACCATATCCTATCAAAGGCCTTTGATATGTCAAAAGCAATTGCCCTAGAAAGTAAGCTTCTGTCGAGAGATTCGCTAATCCTATGAGATATAACCATAAGCACATCTGCTGTAGATCTAGCAGAATGGAAACCATATTGCATGTCACTAAGAAGTTTATTTTTGCTGAGGTGGTTGACTACTTCTCTATTTAACACAGATTCCAGCAACTTACTCATAATGCACAGGAGACTTGGTCTGTACTGAGTTGGAGATGACTGATCACCTGAATTTATTGCACATGCTCAATAATGTAAAATCAGTTCCACAGGTCATTTCATCAGTTTAAGGTATCAAGGCAAATGACATTGGTCTCCATATCAATGCGGATAAGACAAAGTTTATGACTTTCAATGTGAAAGGAGAGATCAGGGCTCTGGTTGGATCAACACTGAAAGAAGGCGCTGAGTTTGTGTATCTGGGTATCAACATAGTTTCCACAGAGAGAGATATCGAAATTCGCATCTCAAAAGCATGGGCCGCATTGGATAGGCTACATGCAGTATGGACTTCGGGACTAACTAACAAACTGAAAAGGCAGTTCTTCAGGGCAGTGGTAGAGTCTGTCCTTGTTTACGGTGCTACAACCTGGACACTCACCAAAAGATTGGAAAGAAGACTAGATGGCACATACACTCGTATGCTACGAACAGTATTAAATATATCTTGGCAAAATCATCCCACGAAGCAGCAACTTTATGGCAACCTACTTGTCATATCTAATACCATCAGAGAAAGACACCTACGATTTGCTGGTCATTATCTGAGGAGCAAACCTGAATTGGTGTAATGGACGCCACGACACGGACGCGCAAGCAAAGGAAGACCTAGATCTACGTACATCCAGCAAATAGCAAACAACGCCAACTGTGAACCTGAAGATCTGAGGCAGCTGATGAAAGACAGGAAACTCTGGAGAGGAAGAGTCACATTAGTCCGGGCAAGGAGCCCGTCATGATGATAATGATAAAGGTATTGTTAATTAATTGTTGCTTGTGCTTTTTGTTTCATCTTTTCGTTTTGTCTAATCTCCACTTGTATTCTTACATTTATTTTTCTTCTTTTCAATAGATTTACCGTTTTGTTCGAGCTTGTTTATTGCGATTGATTCCAACCGAACTTCTTGGCTCGGATCATAACATGGCAGTCCTACTGAAAAGTATCCTTTACTAGCATTTATTAGCATTCTCAGTTGATTTGTTTTTATGAGAATTGTTCCAAAAGTAATGCATCCCATTTTTTCACTCAAAAAGTTGAAGAGCTACAAAGACGGTAGTGGTACCATTAAATCAAACGATCTTTTGTGCTCTAGAATTTATTTTTCTACATAGTCACCACCATTGTCAATGCATTTTTGCCAGGAATTCAATGACGCATCGCTGCTTTTGAAGCATGTCCATGAAAGGGTTGCTTTCTTAGAGTCTCACACCATCAATATCTGCAACAGAGAGATGAAACTTTCAGGTCATGAATGCATAAGTTCAGTCATCATTACAATGTAATTTGAAATCCCCTCTGATCTAATCTGGTGGAATACAAAAAAATAGGAGACATTACTTTTGGAACCCTCTATTTAGTTTATTGTTATTTAATCAGCAAGAGCTCTGTAAATGGAGTTCAAAATTGTTTGAATTATGCAAATATTTTTAGTTGTTAAAAAAATTATGTGAATTCAGTTTTGGAATTCTCTACTACTTGTGGTAATGTGTAATGATTATCATCTTGAAGTATATATTGTCGCTGTGTATTTCAGAATATTTCCACCTGTCCACTCGAATAAAGAAAACACACAATGGTGGCATTTTGCACCAAAAACATGTTATTCACACGATCAGCTTGTGCACTCGCGTGTTGTTCATATGCAACACGCATGGCGTTCACATGCTACTCACGCGTGTCGATATATGAAGGTGTTTCCACATGGACGGATGTTGATCTTTTTTTCATTTTATCCACCAACAAAAAAACATGAAATTCGAATAATTAATTTCAATAGATTCCAAATTGAATCGAACATAAACACTCTTATGATTGTGATTGTTTTTTTGTTTTTTTTTTACTGAGAACGACACCTGCTGTAACAATATTCCTTCATGAATACAGTGCGTCTGCAACCAAAAAAGTCTTAATATGGCGAGGGAGCAGGAAACCTCCCGAATGCAACTTTGATGCTTCCAGTCAAGTTGATGACTCAGTAGTAGCAGTAGATCAAACAGCCCCTTTTAAGGGCTACCTTTTCACACTACTTATATGAACCACAAACTACTCCTATACAAACCGCAAACTACTTCTATGCAACTATTATTGCCTGCCTGCTCCCTGAGACTACCCTTCTTCAACCAACAGACTCCAGCCTTAAATGCCTCCTGTAGCCTTCAGTACCTCTTGTAGTCCTCTGCAGCGTTCCAGTGCCTGTACCATCAGGCTACCCGTTCCAGTGCTTGTAGCCATCAAGCTACACCTTCCAGTGCCGGTCGACGTCAGGCTGTTTACTTCAGAGCCTGTCAATGTCCGACTACCCATACCAGTGCATACTGACTTTCAGCAGCCCTATTCCAGTATCCACTGTCATCTGGTTACCTTCTTTCAGTTCCTACTGAAGTCAAGCTGTGCCATTCCAGAGGCTGATCCTGATTTACTTGGACCGACCACAATTTCCAGGCCTTTTGAATTTGTTATTTGCATTTATTTCTTTTTTGCTAAATAAAAGATGATCTGTTGTTTTTAAACATACTTCAGAATTTGTCATTCTTCTTTTGCCTCTGTGTCAACCTTATAGTTGTACAGTCGAATGGCGCATCTCCATACCACCTTCCGACCCTCTGCAACAATATAAAATTATAATGATAAATATTTTTAATTATCCACATACATATGTTTCATCCTTACAAAATTGTCTGTTTTGAACAGTTCAATTCCCAGACACAAGTCATCTTTTAACTCAAATCTGAACCTCTTAGTTAATGTGGCTAACGTATGAGGAAGGAAGAGAAATAAAGTCTATTATGTTTTTCTTTTTTTGTGAACATAATAAGCTAGCATATAGAGCTCTAAAAATTCATAAACTATTAAATAATTATTATAATCATAATTTTTTAAAATTATTATCCATATATGTTTCATCTTAATAGAATCATCAGTGTGGAGATAATTTTTTTGCAGGTCGGATGGTTCAAACCCCGTACACAAGTCACCAATTAACTCAAATCTGAACATTTTTTTTTTTTTTTTTTTTTACAAGGGTGTCACCACTTATCAAGGCCCAGAAGCCACTCGAGGATAAGGGTTAATAGGTATACATTAGTCATTGTGATTTTAGCATAGTAAACAGTGGGAATTTTGAAACTTGGATTACTTAGGGGGACGATTCAATTAGAACTTGTTCACATTGGACTTTTTCTTTTTTTTTTTTTTTCATAGGTATCAACTCATTATCAAGGCCAAGAGGCCACTCAAGGATAAGGGTTAAAGAGTGTACAGTAGAAATTGGACAATATAATAATCATTAGTAATGAAAATTTGTTAAATTTGATAACTTATATGGAACGGCTCATCAAGAACTTATTTACGTTAGACTTGAAGACAACCATATTGTAGTCAGCCGGAAAGCAGGAAAATGGAAGACAATTCCACAGGCGTGCAGTTCTAGGTTTAGGCACAGATAAAGAGTGGGGGGAATTTTAGGTTTAGGCACAGATAAAGAGTGGGGGAATTATTGATAGTGTTTACAGCTTATAGTAATATATATCCACAAGTGATTTAAAATGATAATTATATATCTTATAAAAAAACTTTTATTTTATTTTAAAATGTTGGTATTTTTTATTTATTTGAATGTCTTTATTTTTTTTATTTTTGTTTGTCTATGTTTTCTTACATATTTTAAACCAGATGTAAAGAAATTTATTTTTCTTGGAAAATTTGAGAAACTCTGCCTGGGTCAGATTATGAATGGTATCAAGGTAAAGTTGAGCAAACCTCATTATTTTTATGAAATTTTCTGGTATGTAACCCAATCTAGTATAAAACGAGTCAAATTTTACATGTAGTCAAAAATGGTTATCACAAGACCAAAGTACAAATCTTGTCAACTGATTTCTCTTCAAATACCTCAACCATAATTCAAAGCTAGTAACAAGGGAGATCACTCTTATACAAACACGTGAGGGGAAGATCACTCTTGTTTGCAGTTTATATTCCACTCACAAACCAGAAAATTTATGCACAAATTTTGCATATGATACATATACTGTAAAATGCATATATTTATTGCAGATATAACTCACATCAAATCATCATCATGACTATCTTTTATCATCTGTCGTTTGGTTAGGTTTCTGACGTGTTCTAGCAGTTTGCAATTTCAGTCTCTAACTTTGTGATATTGAAGGTTTATGCTGTTCAAATTCCACTCTCCAAGATCCTTGTTGATAGGTTGCATCTGAGTTTTCAGTGTTTGTGCATTTTAAGTAAAAACACTGTTATATAATTATGTGTCATGTGGGAATAAGTAAAAATCACCAAAATTATGAAAAAATGATCAAGTAAAAACATAATTATAAGAAAAAAAATAATATTTATCAAACAATGCAATTTTATTGGTTTCTTCTAGTGTAACCAAGCTAACTTATCTTCTTGTTTTCATTTAACTTTCCTTATTTCAAATTAGAAAATGGCAGATCGAGAAAACATGATAATAGTTATGTTTTTATTTTTTAAATAATTCTAGCAGATCTACTTGGTCATTTTTTTTTTTCAATTTTTAGAATTTTTGTAAATTTCGACACGAGATATGTAATAGTGTTTTTACTTAAAATGCAAATTTTGATATCCAATTATAATGCACAAATACAGAGTTTTCTTGAATTGTCCAACTTTTCATCTCAAGATCTCTGTATTTTCTTATGCAAGAGTTGCTCCTCTTCACATGGCCAAACCAATGTAACTGATCGAAGCTTATTAATAAAATTTGATATATTGAACAACAGGGTATCAAAGCTGATTATATATTTGGTTTCATCTGACCTGAAATCGTACATACATCTGATTATTGCTCTGTCATTACACTGAAGACAGGTGAGTGAGGACTGGGTAGGAGCTTAGCATCACCTCCATACAGCACCATGTTCCTAATACAACTGCTATAACCATTATTAAGTTTTCTATATAGTAGAATATATTAATATGATTATAAATATATTGATTGTTGATAAAACTCACATCAAAAGAAACATTAAAGATTATAAGATATGTTTATCATAATACATACCAGAAAGTATGTATCCTTAACTTATGAAGATAAACTTTTGTACTATGTATCTTATATATGAAGTAGATTGAAATGGATTAAAAATAAAAAAAATAATATATTATGATACATAGCAATAGAACTGAAAAAGAGCGATAAAAAAAAAAAATCCAGCTATCAAATTTAAAGGCTGATTAAATTATTTAATCAGTCTTTAAATTTGATAGCTGGATTTTTATCGCTCTTTTCAATCTTGAAGTAGAATGAGATATTCCCCTGTACCAACAGCTACATATACTAATCTATGTTGGCATTGATTAATTATTGGTGCATGTTTTAAGAAATTATAATTTTCTTTTGTTCGATTTTATAGATTCCATATTTAATCCTGCTCATAATATTTTCTATACAAAAAGTTGAAGAAATTTTCCCTCTCACACACAGATTTACTGCCACTCACATACTCTAGGAAGAGTTTTTTTTATAGAATACATACTTTTATAGCACTTATTAATTCATATTTCAATGTTAACATTCTATACTAATTCTATCTTCTCCTAATCTGAACACCATAGACACCATTACTTTTTGCATACATTTCACTGAATATAATATACTTCATTCCAGCAGTACTGAGTAGTTATCATTCCTTAAAACACAATAACTTTTCTATATGATTCAATAACTTTATAATGTCATTATGTTCTACCAAATTTGATTGGTTTGAACCGAAAAATAGTGCCAGTTCTATTTAAAATATGCATTGACTTATGGAGAATAGTCATTTCATCTGTTTTTTCCCCACTGTTGTATTTGGAATTTTAAATTAATTGATGTTATGCATGTGTATTCGTCCTTAATCTTGACATGTCCTAATACATCTTATAGTTGCTATTGCTATCTGTTGCTACTACATTGATTATTCAACAGTCATATATGTGATTCTATACTGAACTCATAAACTTACACCTGTACACAAAAATAGCAACTATTAGATTGTCATTTATGTTTATGAGCAATTGATTGTCAGTGGTAAGGTGGTCTCTTTAAACAAAATAAAATTCACTCTTAATTCAAAGTGGATCATGTACACCTCAAATATATAGAGTTATTCTTAATGTTAGTGAACTAATTTTCATAATCGCCTGAAGTAATAAAAGTCACTAACGGACACGACCATAAAACAAATATCGGGAACAATATTCTCATATTCTCAAGAAATGGAGTCCTTAAAATGATAGTTACAGGTAATATATCAGTTTCACAAATGAATTTAATATAAAATGATTCCTCATTTCCTGGTCATTCTTGCATTTGAGGACAGTTAATCAATTTCTTGTATGTTCTGGGAAATAAACATGCATTTTTTTTGTTTTGTTTTTTGGAGTAGAGGGTCTACATTTTTAGATGATTGTGTAGTTTTGAGTTTTTTAGTTTGGGGGTGGGCTTGCAACTAATACTTAGGGTTAGTACTAGGGTTAGTAATAGTTAAGGATTTTTTGGGAGGAGAGCTTGCTATTTGAACTTAGGGTTAGTGTTAATGATGAGATTATAAAAAGGTTTCTTTTAGAAGAGTTTATCACTCTTACCTAGAGTTAGTGGTAGAATATTTTTGACCCAAAATTTTAGTGGTAGGGTATTTTAGAGGTAGGGTATTTTTGCCCCAAAATGGGAGATATTCTAAGTTTCAAGGATTAAGAAGAGAATCATGGCTCCTTAGGTTGGGAAATTGGTAGAAGGACTCGAGCTCTCCATCTCCTGTCTAGTTGGGGAAATTCATTTCGATTTCAGAGTTTCATCTGAGTATGAGGAAATGATATATAGAACAGGAGAACTTGTTTATTTGGTCACGTTGAAAGAATGGATGAGAGCTCATGGATTAGTAGATATAGAACCATTGAGGTAGCAGAGTCAGTTCAGAGAGGAACGCCAAGGAAAACATGGAGAAAGGGATGGATTTGAAAGAAGAGATAAATAAAGACCTGTTCAGAGATTGATTAGTTTGGAAGAAAATTTCTAAATTGCCAGCATGTAAAACAGACATTAAACTGAATATGATTATGATAATGAGGTGTGTGTAATTTGCATATGATACTGCACTAACAGGCCAAAAAATGTTACTTCAAACTTAAACAAGACAGATCAATCTGATGAATAGAATAGAGCTGCTTTCAAGAAATGCTTGAATACAAATCAAATAAGATTTGTCTGTTCAGTTTGTTAAGTGATGAAAATGCTATTTCAAACTGAAGCACCCCCCCCCCAAAAAAAAAACAAATTTAATCAAGTTCAACTTCTTTTTCTTTCATTAACTATTTTTTGTAAAAGTTTGAATAAAGTATATTTTATGGGTAGTGGGACAGCACTGCTGTCAAAGGAAAAGTAAGATGTTTCCTTCCCTCCACTAGTCTACAGGAGACTTTTGACCATGGTCGAGAACCCACTTAACCTCCCGATCAGGGTAACATGCAGTCATAGAAAGCAGGTGACTTATATAATATGGAAGCAAACAGAAATAATTATGTTTATGGTTTCTTATTTCATTGTGCTAAGCAGAAGATACTACCAGAAGACTACAATGGTCAGGACAATCACCCAGCATGGGGATTGGTTGGACAGTAAGAAACTGCAACCTACTGTCTGTACAACTGCAAAAGAAAGCTATGGCAATATATCAAACTCTTTATTTGAGAAACAGTGTAAATAGGGTTCTGAATTAGGTCATCTTGCTCAGTAAGGATTACCATAATATACAGGTGGCACCTGATCGTCATCAAACTACTCTCCAACAACAAGCAAAAAATAATGGAAAGAATCATGGGTAGAAGAAGCAAAGGACGACAGCGAGAAACATACATTGACAGTCTGAACACCTGAACAACATAGTGATGAGCAACAATGAATTCATGAATGCCTGAAGGAGAGAGATAGTCATAGCCGTCAATACCTGTATCAGGAAGGACACTATTTGAATGAATGTTTTATTTAAACATTTTAAATACCTTTGTTTTTTTAATTACTCAAAATCCTATGTTAGATAATTCTGCTGAATTTAGAAACAAAACAAAATTCTAAATTTTACCAGGTTTCCTCTTGTAAATGGCTGAGAAAACTCCCTTCCCTACCATGGCGATGTCATCTTCTCTCTCGGTGTTTGGTGTGGATTTTCTTCAATATTGTTATATTGATTATTCGAGTAAGTATAAAAATTATTTTATTACTTTTTTTAATATGGTTTAACAGGATCACCTGGAGTGATCAGTGAAGCAGAATAGTAAATAGGAATTATAATCTAGATGGTACATTACCAGATGTAGATGTGTTGGTAGTCATATCATTGGGAATGCTACTGCTTGTTTTGATAATTTCAAGGTTGAGAGAAAAATGGAATTATAAACATTATTATAAGGAAACTAAAATACGAGGAAGAAAAATGGGACATAAGTCGTATGACACCGGTTGAAAGAATGCCATTTGATTGGATAGCAAAATATTGATGTCATTTTATAAATAAAATGGAATAATGAAATTGAGAATATTAGAAAACAGAATTTTTTTTTAATAAATGATTTTTATTAATACAGGAATTTTTTAAACGTAATTTTATAAATAAAATGACAAACATAAAAATAATTAGAAATGATAAAAAGAAATGATATTGAAATTGACAATATTAGAAAGCAGAATTTTTTGTACTTCACAGGAAACGTGGACTTTGCGTATACGTTTTTTTTAATGGATGCTCCCTGAAAGCGCATGCACAAAAGGGTTTCATTGGTTTATAAATAAATAAATAAATGCACGCATGATTAAAAAAAAATCTGAGATATATACGAAGAAAGTGAAAAAAACCTTTAGCGCATTATATACTAATCATTATTCAATGCTTAGTAATTAAATTCTTTTACAATAATTTCAACTGTTAAATTCTATCAATATTTTATAGTAATGACAGGAGATCTAATTAACTTTTTTAATTAAAATAAAATGGTTCACTATAAATAGGCGATCAAATTGTGTTACTTAAATATGACTAACTTTTTAAAAATTCTTTTACAATATTATTTTTTATAATAATAATTAAATACTTAATAATTAAATTCTTTTACAATAATTTCAATTGTTAAATTCTATCCATATTTTACAATAATAACTGGAGAGCTAATTAACTTTTTTTAATTTAAAATAAAAGTAAAATAGTTCACTATAAATAGGCGGTCGAATTGACTTTAACTCTTTAAAAATTCTTTTACATTAATTATTTTTATATTATTATTAAGTACTTATTAAATTCTTTTACAATAATTTCAATTTTTAAATTCTATCTTAACTTAAAAAAAATTAAAAATTCTTTTACATTATTTTTATACTATTAATTATTAAATACTTAGTTATTAAATTCTTTTCCAATAATTTCAATTTTTAAATTTCATCAATATTTTATAGTAATGATGTCAATATTTTGCTAGTTAATCAAATGGCATTCTTTCAACTGGTGTCATACGACTTCTGTTCCATTTTTTTCTTCATATTTTAGTTTCCTTAAAGTGCAAGAGGACCGATTTTGCAGTTTATAAATGCATAACATACGGATAGTATAAATGCTTACATGGAATTTATTTTTCACTCAAATTTCTGTTTTGTACTCATGTCATTTTTGTAAATTTTTATAAAATGTATACAAAGGATAAGAGTTAATGAATGTAAGGCAGTAGTGTAGTAATTGTTAATGGTGTAAATTAGGTAGAATTTGATTATTTATGGAGACGGCCCAATAAGTTTAGATTTAAAGGCTATCATTTTGTATTTAATCAGGAAGTAGGCCAATGGAACAGTGTTCCACAGGTGGGCAGCACTGGGAAAGAAGTTTTGTTCATAGAATCTGCATTTAGATTTAGGTATAAATAGAGACTGGGGGAAATAGTATATAGTTGTTTTAGCTCGTCAAGTGTTTTTTTTTTTTTTTTTTTTTTTTTTTTTTAGTCAAATTTATGTCTCATGTAATTTTTGTAAATTTTTATAAAATGTATACAAATTAGATTAATTTTAATTTATTTAAAAATTTAAATAAAATGAATACTTAATTTTAAAAATTTTTTATTCCCTCTTCCCTACCAGGGTTTCTTTTATGTAACAGAAACACGACAATATAGAAATCGTTTGTTCTATTATCGAAAACCTGTATGGCTTCATTTAAGACAACTTGCAGTTCGAGGTGAGTTCTTTATATAATAACCAATAGAATATCTATCTCAGGACGAGTAAAATTAATTTCCTAAAGTGAATAGTTTTGCTTCACTTTTCTGTTGCCTTATGAAGACTAATATCAAGATTTTATAATACTAAATTTAGAAGTCGAAAATCCTTTTTCCAATTTTCATGAAAATCCATTGCATTATTTTGATTTTAGAAAGCTTCAGCTTAAAGGGTCTTAAGAAGAAAGCTTAACTCGGGAATCTTGCTTAAGATGTCCAATAACTATGGATCAAATGCAAATGTGAAATATTTGAATTTTTAAATGAGAGTCTGTACCCATATTATGGCCACTAAAAATCCTTTAAAATATTCGAAAGAAATTGAAATTTGGAAAATATTTATTTAATCTCTAATGCCTATTGTTAATATTTCACAAAATTGGAGGTCTTCTACTCACTCTTTTAACCCCTTTACATAAAACTAAATTAAACTAAATATAGCCCACATTTTTATCCATTATGCTTAGCAGTTGTGTTTCAAAATTCATAGTGATCAGTTAATTAGTTTAGGAATGAATCATATACATATAAATATATAACATATAAACATATCTAACTGCGTATATATATATATATATATATATATATATATATATATATATATATATATACACACACACACACAGTGTATTGCAAATGTGAGTATACCCTTCACATTTCTGCAGATATTTAAGTATATCTCTACATGGAAGAACACTACCAAAATGACATGTTGACATAATGAATAGTAGTATGTGATCAGTTTATATAACAAAGTTAATTTATCTTCCTCTCATAATAATTCAAAATATAACCATTAAAAGTTAAACCCCTGCCAACAAAAGTGAGTACACCTCTAAGAAACTACACCCTTATATGTCCAAATTGAGTACTGCTTGTCATTTTCTCTCCGAAATGTCATGTGACTCATTAGTGTTACTAGGCTCATGTGTGCATAGGGAGCAGGTGTGTTCAAATTTGTAGTGCAACTCTCGCACTCTCTCATACTGGTTACTGAAAGTTCCAACATGGCGCCACATGGCAAAGAATTGTCTGAGGATCTTAAAAAAATGTATTGTTGTGCAACATGAAGATAGCCAAGGCTACAAGAAGATTGCCAACATCCTGTAACTGAGCTTCAGCACAGTGGCTAAGATCATCCATCATTTTAAAGAGCAAGGTCCACTCAGAACAGGGCTCGGGTAGGTTGTCCAAAGAAGCTGAGCACACATGCTGAGTGTCACATCCAAATGCTTTTTTGAAAAGATCAGTGTAGGAGTGCTGTTAGCATTGCTGCAGAAATTGAAGAGAGAGGAGTGGCGGCCTGTTAGTGCTCAAACCATACGCCATACTCTTCATCAAATAAGTGTACATGGCTGTCACCCCAGGAGGAAGCCTATTCTAAAGACCATACACAAGAAAGCTTGTAAAAAGCTTGCTGGAAACATGTCAACATGATGCATGGATTACTGTTCGAGCATTGATGGGTCACCAATCTTGCAGAGGACGAAGACACCTTTTAATGTAGTTGACAAAATCATCCTCTGTTGTTAAGTAGAAGTATGAAAAGGTTATTAGTTGCTCGCCTCTCTAGGCAAGAAATGAAGACACGAAATATGCAGATATTATAATTACAACCAAAGTAAATTTATTTACAACATAGGTACATGTTAAAGATTGTAAAAGTTCATATCGAAAGATGAGTAACGTTACTTGCGTGTAGGCCTTAAGAGTCTTTGTTGAGAGTTCGAACGTTTGCCAAAACCGGGAAGTGTTTTTGTCATGTTTTCGTCATGTATGCATTGTTGCAAGGTCCCGCGAAAAGAGAAAGAATTGCACAAACGGGATGTGGAAGTAGGTTGTATCGCCTCTTGTAGCAAAGAATGATATTACCAGAATTAAAGGGCGATAATCATAATTGCCTTAAAGTCATCCGTTTGTGTTTGTGTGTATTCTTCTGTGGAGAACTTGGTTCCCATAAGTCTGTTGGCTACAAAATGCAGCTGATTATATTGTGTCAAGAAAACAGCAAAGCAATCTGGTACTGTCTGATCCCCTCCAGACTCCTTCTTCTGTTACCTCAGAAGAGGAAGTTCTCTTCTCTCACTGTATCAAATTACATCTGTTTCACTCCCTAGTTTTTCCACATTTTGGGAAAAATGTCTCTCAGTGTTGTTCACTCACCTCAAATGATCTGTGTCAGTTACAATGACAGTTGATCTGTTTGTTATGAGAATTTCCTATTCACACAATGAGAAAAACATTTTTTTTTTCTCTTCTCACTTAATTTTGCATTTCATCATTAAATTGTAAGTCTTTTTTTTTTTTTTAAGCAAAACCCAGTTTCACATCAAACCTTTTTGATCATATATCACACACACACACACACACACACACACACACACACACACACACACACACACACACACACGTATTTTGCTTTTGTGTATTTTATCCAAGATTTTGATGAACTCCTTGTGAGATTTTCATTTATATTTTCATTGCGCTGAAATCAAATAAAATCCAATATAACATTATTTCCGAGGATATAGGCACAAGTCATTTAGGAATGGAATTCCTCACCTGCGGTCTTTGGCCATTAGACATGTTCAATTTTTTCCAATTTGATACTGATTCTAATACCCCCAAAAGTTTTGATTTTTCTCATTCTGATTAATCATGCCAACACTAAAATATATATATGTATATATATAATATTTTAAAAATAAATATTAACAATTATTTTTATACAAACACTAGTGTTTCATACTTATGCAATCATTAGTGTAGGAAGTGATAATTACTGCTGGGGGGCAATATAGTTTCATGCATTTGATTTATTTTATCTCTATTTTGGGATGAGGGTAAACTCATTTTAAAGAGTTACACATTGAGTTTGTATAGAAGATGTGATGTTGAGATTAATAAAAAGATATTTTTTAAAAACGAAACAGCTTTTTTAATTTTATTCTCCATCTTTTATTTGTCAATGAATAGAATGAATGTTTTTAATGTGTTCTTTGTACTTTACAGATTTCCTTGCAAAAGGCTTATTAAAACCTATAAGACATGTAAGACCTCTTTCCTTTTTTTCGCAATTATTAGCTGTATAAATGCACATACAGATTTCTTAGGATAATTCAATTTGGATAGTAACGAACTAACATAGGGAGGGCTTTGTTAACTATTCTGTAATTTTTATCTTAGCATCATATTCAGTTTGACATCCGTTTTACATGCTAGCTGTGATGGATGTCTTTTAGAAATTGATTTCTAACCTATCTCTGGCCAAGTTTTTATTTACCCTTCTTTTTCTCAAGTTCACCCTTATCACTTCCTTCTATGTTTTCTTGGCCTTCCCATATGAGCTAACTCTGTTATCTCGATTTGTTTGTGGAGATTAATTTATAAAATGAAAAAAATCTAAAATTAATTTAAAAACAAAATGTCTCTTGTTTTATTCAACGAATGGGCAAGAGGTATATCAAGAAGATTCATGAAACAAAGAATGTTCCAGAGAGAGAAAAACATGGAAGCAACAAAACTTACAGATAAATACAACCCAACAGAAAAGACATCAAAATAGCTACCCTCCATTTTTTTTTTGTGGTACTTTCATTAGGTACAAAAATAACTAGTGGAATTGCAAATAGTTTTTGAAATGATAAGTGTTTATGTAGTATTAGTCACAAGTGATAATCACATTTCAAGTAAAAAAACATTTTGATGTACTTATGTATCATACAGAATTTATGAAAAGATGATCAAGTGGAAGATTAATTACAAGTAAGAATCATTGTTGTTAATTTTTTTGCAGGAGGAGGTTTTTCATAAAATAGTGAAAGGTGATTGTCTTGGTGTCTCATGTTTACGTTTCCTTCCCAAGGGCAAATCATTCCGACCAATCATAAATATGAACTGCACAAATTTGAAATCAATACCCAAGGTAACATCACTTATACATTGACCATTTTATTTACATGTCAAGAAACTGTTTTATTTAATGAAATGTTCTTTGAAAATAAGATCTATTGTATTTAACAGGAAGTTTTAGATTTTATGTAATATATGTATTTATATTAGAAGAATACCCATTCAAGGATATGTAAAATTAATTTCCTAAGCAGAACAGTTTTAGACCACAATTATGTCTACTTATGAAGATTAAAATCAACATATAATACTATTAAAACTCATATCTAGAATCCTTGTTCCAATTTTGATAATCAATCCATTACATAATTTTTATTCAAGAAAATATTTAAAATTTAAGGAGTCTTCAGAAGAAACTGAAATTCAAGGAATCTTGCTTAATTGATATTTAATGACTGGATCAAATTCAGTTCAAATTTGATATATTTGAATTTTTGGTTATAGTCAGTTAAGATACTTCCTAATTTCTGGCATCATAAAGAAAACATATTCAATGCATACATAATATTCCAGAAATAGTTTAAAAAGATTTAAAAAAGTGTTTTCAATAATTCATTTAAAAAATAAGACTGCAAAAGTATTTTCAATAATTCTTAAAAAAAAAACAACAAACTAATTTCAATAATTCTTGATTAAAATAAGGCCAAAACACTTTTAAATGATTATTGAAGTGCATAATCGTAAAAATGTTATAAAAAAAAGAGTATATGCATAGGGGAGATATGGGTATGAAAGAAAAAAGTGAAGGAACTGATTTGCCTTGTCATTGCTTCTGATAGCATGACACTGGAAGTTAGGAAGTACTTTATGCCATACTATACTATAACCCATAATTTTTATTCTTGAAGATATCTAAAATTTAAGGAATCTTGCTTAATTGGTGTCTAATAACTCTGCACCAAATTCAGTTCAAATTTGATATATTTGAATTTTCAAATGAGGGAGGATGTTGTCCATATTATGCCCTTTAAAAACCTTATAAAATAGTTTAACCTTACCAGACCTGAGCTACTGAACCTAATTTGTCCCTGTGCCTGGCCTCCTGGGCAAAATTGTGAAATCCGAATCTGGAGCTACAAAATTGCGACTACATTACTCATCCACCACACCAGAATCTCCCCTATCAACTGGTTGAGTGACACGCCCCCTACTTTGAATACTAGATTTTGATCTAGGCCCACTTGCATCACCAACATTATCATCACTTTCTCCTTCATCGATATATTCATCATTACTAGCGTTGCTTGATTCAGAAACATACTCTTGATTAAATTCGCCTTCATCGGAATCAGAATTCGTCACCTTATCCAATACTTGTTGCACCGTGAAACTCCTTGGTCTCGTTCTTTTACCTTTTTACTAGCTCGCTACTTTAGTCTACAAAACAACTCGCAATACCGCCAAAACAAAGGAAGCCATTTGCAGAACATTATGCTTGCACTAAACTGAGACTAAGCAGTGATTGGGTAGTTATTTTTAGCTCCCTGACAGCACAAAACAGTGGTTGGAAAAATACCGGTTCTGTAGTAACTCTGTATATAGTATTTTTGGAAATTACTAGTATATCAGTAACTCGGTCTGGTAGGATTAAACAAACTGAAATTCAGGGAATATATATTAATCGATGTCATATACCTATTGTTAGAAATTTATAAAAATCAGTTATCTGAATTTTCACAAAGGTTTTACATCTTTTTTTTTTTTTTTTTAAACTCTTTACATAAAACTAAATTAAACTATATATAGCCTACATTTTTATCCCTTACACCTAGCAAATGTGTTTCAGAATTCATAATGATCGGTTAATTATTTTAGGAGTGAGTTTTGTACATATATTACATGTGGGTCGACATGTTGATAGAATGCAACCAGTGACTTTTGTTATTTTTTTCTTTCTCTCCTTCCCTCTCTCTCTTTCGTTTTATGTATTCTTGTTTCTCTCTCTCTTTTTTTTCTTTTTTATTGAACCTTTTACTCCTAATTGTTGTACCTATTTACTATGCCTCCCCACGGG
Organism: Euprymna scolopes; assembly: GCF_053919585.1. Lineage (NCBI taxonomy): Eukaryota > Metazoa > Mollusca > Cephalopoda > Sepiida > Sepiolidae > Euprymna > Euprymna scolopes. Next base: position 55,951,182 of record NC_136493.1, on the reverse strand, counting down.
ACAGAGTTAGACACCAGGGTCGTTTTTTAACGTGGAGAAAAGGTACAAAAATAAAAATTGTCTCAGTCGTGAAGGATTTCTCCTCCACCAAAAGAGAACAAGAAATAGAAGTGCAGCATCTGAAGAACAGATACTACACTTTGATTGTTGTAACAAGAGAGAAGTGTATAGATGTGCGCCAGCCCAGTTTTGCCGACTCAAGTTTATAGTTTTTCAAAATGCTGTTTCTTTTAATAAGATGCTTTGTTCCCATTTTTTACAAAGTGCTAAGTTTTCAACAGCGATGGTCCCTATGCATACGTAATTAATTCTCTGAAGGAATTAATGACACCATCTGTAAAACATTGTATTGGCTCTTCATCAAAGAGAATGTGACTATCGTACCCTTAGAGCTGGTGGGTTCGTTCCTGTAGAACAGATACACCAAGATACTCTCTGCAGGCCACGATTGTATTGAGCAAGGGAGATCACACTACTTTATCAAGGGAGATAACTAAAATTAAAATGATTGATGTGAATGTTGTTTGGAGTTTGTGGAATCCAAATAATAAACTAATTTTATTTATTACTAAAATTCTACTCAATAATTTTCATACTGTACTGTAATATTTTTAACTGACAAGTAAGTATATCCATGAATTTTTCTGTTAATGTATTTTTCATTGCCATATGTATCTCAATATAAATACCAGACATTTATTTATTATTTGTTGAGCCCTCTAAAAGAAACGAATGTGTTGATTCAGATATACCATGTTACTAAATTCTCTTTTTAATAATAAAGGGAAATCAGAACATTCTCTGAATCTCATGACTTGTGTTTATAAATAGAAAAAATACAAGCCATATTTCCTTTGCATTTAAAATCTAATCATGACAGCCAAACTAGTAGGAAGATGAGGCCATGCTACTTGGATTTCAGGATTCAAATTGTTTATGTTTACTTAATTTCTATACTGACCAGTGTAAAAACATGAAACATGTCTATGGATATAAAAATATCTATTTATTAAACTAGATAAGTATGTGTGTGTGTGTGTGTATATATATATATATATATATATATATATATAAAACATTGAATATATATAAACTTTTTACCAACATTGACTGTTTCTTATACATAAATGGATTAAAATGATTTCAATTTGTTCTTTGTTTTAGAAGCCTCCAATCAATCAGCAATTATCTAGCCTTTTTTATGCCTTTAATGTTATCAAGGTGAGTCAATTTTTTACACAGGTCACTCAGGTGTTAAATAAAGAATAAGCAAAGACTGCCTCCTTCACTACCCATAAAAGTAACATTCATGGAATAGTCCATGTTGTCAGTTTATAGTTATTCTACTCTTCATTAGTTTTCAATGATTTTATTCTGCGCTTGTTGCATGTCATTTTGTGAAGATTTACCAATGAATATATGAGAATTTATGGCATTCCTTGATTGTGCATTTTACTTACTGTGCTATTTTTTTTGATAGTATTTTTAAGTTAAATTCAAGTTTTGCAATATCTTTTTTCACTAAATTGTTAGGTGAAAGTACAAAATAGTTACAAAATACCCCTCTTCCCATGTTAAGAATGGCTTTTTAAATAACCTTATTATTTCAGCATGTAACATAAGTGCATAAATATCAAAAATTTCTTTTCATTAAACTGCAAACTACAAGATTACAAAAAAATATTGAAGAAATATTTTTTGTTGACATGGCATTGCCTTGGATGATAAGAGATGCACTGGAATATCCAAGATGTCTCAAAGGTTTTGTTTATTATGTAAAATCGATCCTGAACAGTGTTTATGAGAGAAAATTTGTCATGATTAATTTTAAAAAAATTTATTCCCAAATCTATTACTCATATAGATTTGTATGTCTGTCTGAAACTGAACTATAGTATTACTATCTTTTAGTGCTCAATGCAAGGGATAGTTAGTATAGTATCTGTTCTCTTATCATGAGACTATCCTCCCAGTATAAACAGTATTTTTAATTCTTTTTAGAATGAATTTGCCTATCTAAGCATAATGGAATATTCCAGCGTTTTAATGAACTAATTTTCTAGATTACAATCTCATTTTAGTTGGAACTCAACTGGGCAGACAGCTAAAAACTGTCTACTAAAATCAATAATTGTGGCCCATTTTTTTGTGAAAATTAAAGTGCCAAAGTATTAAAAACTTTTGTAACCTCGGAGATCTTCAGTCTGGATACTTTATGATTCATACAAGACATTGGACATTTGTAGGAACAATCCCTAAGAAACTGCTTGAATGTTCCAGCACATTTCCTTAGCTATCATCTGAGGCAATATGTCTATTGTGACGTCATCATACGACGTCTAAGTCTTAATGAAGAAAATAACCTTAGCTTTTTGTGGAGACAATTAAAAAGTGATTTATTGAAGTAAACCTTTTCATTATTTGATTATTGGTGATTAAAATATAATCCATGTTAACTTTGGTAATCAATTTCTGAGATACAAATAAACACATTTTTTTTATTGTATGATTTTTGCATTTCGAATTCAAATGTTTAGATCAGGGGTCAACAACCCTCGGCCTGCGGGCCACTTCTGGTCCTTGAGTAAATTTTGTCTGACTTGCCATCTTATACTACACATAATCTAAATAAAGCTAAACCAAAGTGACAGTTAAAAGCCATAATATTTCACCTGATGTAGTGAACTTATAATGCAATAAACAGAAACAAATATTTTATTAATTGATTAACTGTTTCTAACTGTATTTCATTTATAGCAAAGAATTTCCTTAATTTGTTAATTGATAGTAATTAGTTTTGTTATTCCTGGAATAAAATAAGGAATTTGATTTAGTTTATCAAATGTGTTTATTTTGTTATTTTGTTATTTATAAGAGTTCTTGATGCTTGTCCAGAATTTCCTCTTAAAAAAAGAAAGAAAAATCTGTATGATGTACATATCATTAATAGAAATGAGAATATCGTACACCAAAAATCACATAAAGTGATTTAAGTTTTGAATAAGAAAATCAAATTATTTTGCTAAAGTACCAGCTATGATCTGGTGACGTCATCTTGTGAATATTCTGAAGTAACAAGGGAGATCATGTGAATCAAGATTTTAGAAAGCCATTCTTAACTTGGGAAAAATATTTTTAAGCGAATTTGAGATTTTCCAATGCACAGTGGAAAATCTCAAATTCACTTAAAAATATTTTTCTTTGTAAAATATAAAATTACTTGATCAAGTTACGTGATTTTTGGTGTATGATATTTTCCTTCCAAGGTACATACATCATATAGACTTTTGTTTATTTTTATTTTTTCATATGAAGGAATTCTGAACAAATGCCAAGTTTAGAAAAAAAATGTTATTTATTTATTTATTTACTTATTTATCTATTTTAAATACAATATTATTACATTGCTTGTTTCCTTTATATATCCATAAAATTTATATACATATTTAATAACAAAGCTAATGATGCAGTATAGGTATTTGGCTCTCCTCTATGACACTACATAGCTGTTTGCCTATCACTCACCAAAAGGTTGCCAACCTTTAGTTCAAATATTAAGATTTCAAATCTACTGTGAAAATTAATATCAATTCTTCTCTACACTTTATTTATCCAGAAAAAATATCCTGAGTTAATGGGTTATTCAGTGTTTGGTATTGATGAAATCTACAAAAAATGGAGGAAATTTGTTATCAAGAGGCAACAAACTAAATCCAAAAGGTAAGAAGAAACATTTTCTTTTGATTGAGGAGTTTGTTATATTTTTAGAGTCTTTCAGTGCAGTGTGCACGGTGTGATGATGAATGTTTCAGCAAAAGAGATGATAAAACAGATACAAATCAGAAGATATGTGGCCAAATTATAGACAATGATTAAAAACAGGAATTCAAATCTATCAAATTTAATCCATAGCTCATTGTGACTAAAAATTGAACATTACAGAAATAAGCAAATAATATTCAAAATTATTAATATAATGATGATCATATCTAAGTCGTCATTTTCTCTTCTTACAAACAATGGTTGACCAACATCTGCCATTACTAATGAACAGATCATTATCACTGTCAACCGAGAAAATAGGCCATCAGACAGCTGCACACAGTGTGAAGACAGAAATAATATGAGAATAATATAATGTAACGTCTTAAAGACAAGCTTATATCTGATGACTTCAGATTAAATCTGGACATCAATCTGTTGGCTAGAACTGTAGAATTTACTGGCAGCATCTATGTAGAGGAGTAACACCCTTCCTGCACTCCTCTCCAATCATGCCATCTGTTTGCCATGGGTGGTAACCTGTGATATCTAAAGCTGGAATTCTGATGGTTGAGTAACTAATGAATATGCAACTAAAAGGCTATTAGCTGCACCATTCCACATCGACCATTACTGGACTAGACAAGTGTTCAGAGAGATTGATCCGATCAATCAGTCACAACAAGCGCTAATATTCTAGTGTCTAAATAAAACTGCTTATATAATTTTTTTTATGTAAATGGCCTTACAAAAAAGTAAAATAAAATAAACAAAATAATATGAGTGTTAGGTGCAAGGGCAGTAGATTCTCAGGAAGAAAGCCACAAAATGATTGCATATACAAGAGGCATCACTATATTTGATCAGTGAGACCTATGGAATTTATGTGCTTATAGATTCTCTTGATGAAAGTATATTCTTCGTACAGCTGACACCTCCCACATTGTTGAGCTCTGGGGTAGGTGAATGAGGAGAGGAAAATACAGCAACGTTTGTTGTAATACAATTATTGAAAAAAATATTCTTAAAAAAAAATCCAAAAAATCCAAAACATTTAAAAAAAAAACTTACAAATGGAACAGTATTAATCAAAATTAAAAATTCAAGTTAAAGAAATATTAAAGTGTGAAAGTTTCAATGATATAAAAATCAAGAATTATCTCCACTAATCTCCAAACTCCTCAAAAGGTGTAATATACCTCCTCAATCTTATCCTAATTTTCTCTTTGTATTGTTATATATTAGTCCCTATTTATTGGAGAGGAACCTATGTTTTCAGTGACATCCGTCCGTGCGTCTGTGCGACTGTTAGTCCAGATGATTGCTAGATAACCGTTCATTAGTTTTTCCTGAAATTTTTCCACAAATTATATTTCATTAAATAGATGTGCACAGTAAAAAAAGTTCTTTTTGCAAAAATTCCTGGTAAAAAATGCCTCCAAATGGCCAAAATTGACACGTTTTGCCCCATAACTTTTGATCCATTCATTAGATTTTTTTGAAACTTGGCCAAAATGTGGAGCCCATTGTTCTTAATATAAATCCAGTATGAATGACCCTGGCAAAATTCTGGTTCGCGTTAAGTATTTGTCCAGTAATACCATATGATTTAATTTTCATGATGCCAAATCCTGTCAAAGGCCTTAGATATATCAAGAGCTATTACCCTGGCCTCCCCTGCCTTATCCAGTGCATTTCAGCATGAAACTAACATAGTAATTGAAGTGTGGGAGGGGGCTAACTACCTTAAACAACTGTAATAGACCAGAAATAAAGAGTTATTCCATGTTAAATTTATGTATGAAATTGAGCTCCCACATTAGTTTTTTTTTTTTTTTTTTAGGGTCTTCACACATAATTGCCTACAAAATTGTATGGTATCTACTTAATTGTTGTGTTGCAGTGATGAAAATATCCAAAAATTACAAGCAACAATAAGGTAGAAAATTTATTATTAATGAAAACTGTTTTTGAAGATAATTAGGGAAAATTGAGTTTTGCTGAATTGGCCTAAGATTTTTTAAATTCTTCAGAAAATGATCGCCTATTACGATTCGAACTGTCCTTTTTATTTTTCATTGGTTTCCATATTTTTTTGAATATGTTCATTATTACAACATGACAATTCAGTAGATACGATTGGTTTTACTTGAAATTCAATATTTTCATTTTTGAATTTTGCTCTAATCATGAAGAAACACAGAATTTCAAAACCTTTGTTTCACTCATTTTAATGTTTGAATTTTTTTTTAATGAAAACTTACTAAACCACAGCAGATCTTTAATTTCATTGGTGAAATGACATGTTTATGGTTTTGTTTTTTATGACAAAAGAGAAATAACTCTGTTATTAAATATATATCGGTTCCAACTATGAATAACTGGATTTATATTTACAATCCATTTTAGGCCTCTCTACTTTGTGAAAATGGACATTAAAGAATGTTTCAACTTCATTGATCAAAATCGCTTAAAAAATATTATGAGGGAGATTTTAGACATGGTGAGTATTTAAACTATTAATTGGTCAAAAATGTCTTAAACTGTAATTTTAATTGCAGCAGCCATCATGTGGATCAACAAATAAAGAGTAAGGGCTGTCCCATGTTTCATTTAACAAAGATTGAACCCAGAACATTCTAGTTACAAGAAAAAATCTTGTTATGTGATGATGAGAGATCACTTCTGCAAATGTGTCTTGTTTTGAATGAGTAAATTCTTGTTGCGATAAAAAGAATAGTAATTTTCCTTTCAGCATGCAGAGTAAAAAGTTGACATAACCAGTTTAGGCTACATTAGGTATTAATTTTCTGAACTTGGTGTTGTGAAAAGCAGAATGAAGAGAAGAAGAAAGAGAAAATATCAAATGAGCTGAGAACTGCATTATTTTGACTGTGGCAACAAGTTGATTATTTTTATTTAATTCAGTGAAATTTATCTTTAACATTCTCATTGAAGTCAGTGAAAACGCTTCACTGATAGACTTTTATATTCCCCTTTTCATAAATTCAAAGCCAAATTACTCCAGAGAGTACTCAGTAGGCTAAAGAAAATAAGCAACACCCGACAATATGAAAAGACTCAACAAGAACCCTAAACTACCAAAATCAAACACAGTGTTGGAATAGCTTAGATATCTTCTGTTGTATTTTCATTTATTTTGTTCATTTCTTTGTCAACACTTGTCATTTTGCCACTTCTTCTCATTGTCATATTTTTTTTTTTTTACGAGGTGGTCACCATTTATCAAGGCTCAGAAGTCACTCAAGGATAAGGGTTATTGCATGTACAGTACGCTAGTGTGGAGATTTAATAAAGTGTCTACTTAAGGTGGCGGTTCTTAGGAATTTGTTTACATTGGACTTGAAGACATCCAGGTTGTAGACAGGTGGGAAGCAGGCAGACGGAACAGTTCCACAGGCGTGCAGTTCTAAGAAAGAAGCTTTGTTTATGGAATCTACGTTTTGATTTAGGCACAGATAAAGAGTGGGGAAAACTTTTGACAGTGGTTTCAGCTAGATGGGTGTTTTTCATAAAAGATTGGCGAGGGGGTGCCAGAGATTGGAGCTCAGACGAGCACCTGCCATGGAAATAACGATAAAACAAAGATAGGCTCACAACGTCTCTTCTGTGAGAGAGAGGTTGCAGGGAAGAGAAAAGGGCATCCCCCACTAAACCACAAAGTCTATTTTGTACTCTGTCAAGGCAGGATAGGCTGTTTTTAGCAGCTCTAGCCCAGATATGGCAGCAGTATTCCTCCTTGGACGTACTTGGCTTTTATATAGATAGAGAATTGCATCAGTAGTGAGATATCTTCTGGAGCGGTAAAAGGATCCCACCATCTTTCCAGCGACCTTGGCAACAGACTTGATGTACGTGTTCCATTTCAGATCAGGAGTAAAGGTCAAACCCAGAAGCTTGTCAAAACATGGGGCTTCTCTTAGACGAGAGCCATCCATTCCAATTGATGCCAGATGGGGATCAGAGCATTGATGATGTAAAGATAAGAGTTTGGTTTTAGATGCATTAAAGGTAACCAGCCATGTCTTCCTCCACTGAACCACGCGCTCGAGATCAGAGTAGAGAGAATCAGACAGAACTTTGTCATTTATAGCCTTTAATGTGTTGCCGTAGATGGTTGTGTCATCAGCATAGATGTTAACGAATTATTTAAGTATGTGTTTTGAGAGATCATTGATGTAGATCAGGAAGAGAGTTGGGCCTAGGATGGACCCCTGAGGGACTCTAGTATTAATACTGCAGGCCTCTGATTTTTGTTCATCGACCACTACTCTTATGAGCCTATCAGAGAGAAATGATTTAATGATTGAGAAAACATTTCCAGTTATACCTTAGCTGGAAATCTTGTGAAGTAGGCCTTTATGCCATACCTTGTTGAAGGCCTTTCATATGTCAAGAGCAATTGCCCTAGAAAGGAAGCCTTTGTCAAGAGATTCACTAATCCTATGAGATATAACCGTTAGCATATCTGCGGTAGATCTTGCAGAACAGAAACCATATTGCGTGTCACTAAGAAGGTGATTTCTGCTGAGGTGGTTGACTATTTCTCTATTTAATATGGATTCCAGCAACTTACTCATGACACACAGGAGACTTATTGGTCTGTACTGAGTTGGAGATGACTTATCACCTGAATTCTTAAATACAGGGCATACTGATGAGGTTTTCCAGGGTATTGGAAAGCACTTCTCCTTAAGGCAATGCTTAAACAGTTTCGTAAGTATGGGAGCAAGTTCTGGTTGAAGCTTTTTTAATACTATAATTGGGATGGCGTCAGGGCCAGTTGCTTCACTGGAATCAAGGTTTTTGATTAGCTTGGCGACCTCATGCACAGATATTTGTATGTTACCTAGCGTGTTCTGTGTTATAGGAGGAAATATGGGGAGTTGATGGCCTTCATCGCATAGGGTAGAATTAGTTGCAAAGTTCTTAGCAAATAGTTTGGCCTTGTCTGATGCTGACGAGATGACCTCTGGTCCATTGGTAATGGTTGGGATAGAACGCACACTTCTGTTCAGGATCCTATTTTGTATTTGCCAAAACTAGTGGGAACCAAGCTGCTGATCAGCTACTTTGGATTTAATGGACTGAGCATATAGCTCTCTTGCATTTTTTATTACTCTTTTACAGTGGTTGCTGGCGTTCCTGAAAGCAGTTTTAGTCTCAGTGCATCTATTACGTTGATAGCTATGGAAAAAGTGATTTCTGTGCGCGATGGCAGCAGCACATTCTGGGGAGAACCATGGCTGGCTGTTATATTTTTGTTGGAATTTTTTAGATGGTATGAATCTGTCTATGCCTACAATTAACCATTCGGTCAGGTCTGATACTATAGAGGACACATCCTTTTTAAACATGGAATGCAGAGGTAAATCAGATATGAATGTACGGAAGCTATCCCAATCAGCCATGGAGTATCGGTATACAGTACGGTGGATGGGTATGTCTGGGGACTTATTACATTTCATTTTTGTGTTAACCGATATGACAGAGTGGTCGGAGGATCCTAGAGGAGAAAGAACGGAACATGAACATAGCTCAGGGGAAGTTGAGAGAAAAAGGTCTAGAAGGCTTGCATACTGACCTGTAGTATCGGGCACATGGGTGGGCTCGCGAACAATCTGAGTGAGGTCAAAAGCAATGGCAAAATCATGACAGAACCTTCCCTCATCGTCTGTCTTATTTAAGTGGATCAGCCATTCCACGTTATGGACGTTGAAGTCTGGATGTGGTCTATTTTCTCAGATATACTCTTAAAGATAGTAACTCCGCTGTTATGGGGCTGATAGAGGGCAAATATAAATGCAGTGGTGTAAGCAAGTGCAACCTGGAAGCACATATAAGGTAAATTAGGATCTTCTCTAGAGATATCCCTGCCACACAGAAAGCCATCTTTAATGTAGGCACATATTCCATGCCCATGACGATCTTGGGGGTCAAATTTAGATGTTAAGTTAGAGTATCCGTTAATTATGAACTCATCTAGGAAAGTGATCGGCCCTATTCCAGTTTCGAATATGTCCGGTTTTGTCTCCTGTAATTGGGCTTCAACCTCTGGAAGGTTGGAACGTAGACCCCTGATGGAGAAGAAGACATGGTAGTAGGGGTCTACGTTGGAAGATGGGGTTCTAGGTTTGTCATATCATCTCTGGATGGATGTTGCATATGAATTTTTTGTTGAGTTAGAGTAAGAACAATTGAGAGTTTGAAGAATGGATGTTTATTAAGAGAAATAGGTTAAATAAGCCACATGTACAATTTACATGTGGTGCACAGAATAGCAAAGTATGAAAGAGGAAGACAGACAGCATCCATCATTGTGGGTGACCCTCAATAGTTCTCTTGTAACATATTGTTGTTGAAGTGATGGATTTTTCTTACATTAATAACAACCTTGTCTGACTCTGTCCGCGTGAAGAGGCGAGTAAATAAGGACATCATCTCTGCAAGGTTTTTTTTTTTTCATATTTCTTTATCATAAAACATTTTGTAAATAAAACTGTACTTAAAATTATATTATTTATGACAAACTTATCTCTCTTGCCTTCTTTGAAATCCACCATTGAAAAAATAGAAAATGTCCAATCATTAGTTTCTATGTTTTTTGTTTTTTTTCTGAAAAATAGATCTAGCACATTTTCTACTGGATCATTATTCTTAATTTTTGGAATTTATACTAATTCTGATATGACACGTGAATACGTAATAGTATTTTTACCTGAAATACATTTGTTTGAAACCCGGTATGTTGCGCAAGCACTTTTATTTCTGATCAGCAATATATCTCCACATGAGCAACATCAGGTGAATACCACTAGTTTATACATATGGTATTTCTGCTTTAATCACTGCACTAAAGTTTACTTCTTTATTTTCTCTATTTAGGTTGGAAGAGATTTCGTTATCCGTAAATATGCGAAAGTATTTTGTGGTCAAGGAAAACTAAAGAGAAGTTTTTTCACTGACACAATGCTTGAATCAGAACACATTCCTAATTTTAGAATTTTCATCCAAAATATAAATGACAAGAAGAATTTGAGTGACTCCATTGTTATTGACAAGGTAAGTAACCATTTATTTGCACCCTGTGAACTCTGATATGCATCACAGCTGATGCACAATGATTTTTACAAAATAAATACCAAAAATCTAGTAAATATTTAAATAAATACCATGAATATTTAAATAAATACCATAAATCTAGAAATATTTAAATAAAATATTTAAATAATATATTTAAATAATAATAGAAATATTTAAATAAATACCATAAATCTAGAAATATTTAGATAAATACCATAAATCTAGAAATATTTCAATAAATACCATAAATCTAGAAAATATTAAATACCATGAATCTAGAAATATTTCATATTGAAATCTGAATGCCATCTGAATAATGCGGTAACTAGTAGCAACCTGATTTCATTCACTATGGTTTCCTTTAACTTTGACCCCTCCCACTCAATGAAAATACTCCCCACCTACCCAAGTAGCTGCTAAATCTTCTCCCTATTTCACTGTAAAAGTCCCCATAAGATTTTTTACTTTGATAGCTACTCTTCTCAAACACCTTGCTAGTGGAATTTCCTTCTTACTCATTGTTTCCCCTGATATGAAAAAATTTAAATGAAATGTAACCAAATATTTTGTTGTCTATCTTGTATTTAACTTTGTCCTTGTTGAAGACAAGTAAATAAGGCTATACTTTTTTGTGTATGTGTAAGCCTGGCTTTATTGCTTATAGCCCCCCCCCTCTTCCATCAGTACCTATTTGGAATCGGGTTGTGTGTGTACGTGTGTGTGTGACTGACTTTTAAACAAAAAGAAAAGAAAACAAAAATATATTTTGTTAAAGATCAGTAAAGGATGGAAACGTTTCACTAGAAACTACTTGTAGCATTACAGATATATTTTGTTTGCATGTACATACAATATCTTGCCGTTGAATAGTGGGGGACATTTCTAAGGATGACGCGGAGTTCATATATGGGGCACATATATAACAATGATGAGAGAGACATTTATACATTACAGTTCTTGAATGCTTGGAACTTCATATAGATACTGAATGGAGATGTATACAAGTTCTTAACACAGAGGAGGGGAAATACATAATCTTGTAAAGGTTACACAATGTTCATTACAAGATGTTTAACACCTTACCTTTTGAATGTTGAAAGATGACACATGACAACAGTTACAAAAACACAATGATGATTCTTTATTCATTGGACCGGTCGAATGCTGATGACGTCAGGAATTCAAATTTGGGATCTACATAGTTAATCTTCTACCCTTCGCTTCCAAAGAGTCAGCTTACCACTGACTGCCAACTGACTAACTCTCAACTCTCTCTCTCTCTGACTAGCTCTCTCTGGCTGACTGACTCTGTAATTCGAACCCATAGAACTATATGGAGAATTGTCCTTTGTCTATGACGTCAGAAGTGTGTTTTTAAAACTCAGAAGTAACTAATTAAAAATTTCACAACTTTGCCCTCCCAACTACACCTGGCCCTCCAACTTATCCTATCCACCAAGGACGAACTGACTGCCGGGAACAAATAGGATTTCAAGCATCTTCACATTACCTTTTGAGTGTTGAAAGATGACATATGACAAGTGTTACAAAAACACAATGATGATTCTTTATTCATTGGACCGGTCGAATGCTGATGACATCAGGAATTCAAATTTGGGATCTACATAGTTTAATGTTCTTCATTTCGCTTCCAAAGTACTGCCTCCAACTCAACCCAACTCAACTGCTCTCGACTCTACTCTTCTGCTGACTCCCTGATCTGACTAACTGTAGCTCCTATATTGAGAATACCCCTTCGTCTATGACGTCAGAAGTGTGTTTCCCAAACGTGACCAATTCACGTGGCTATGCACGCTTTTTCAAACACACTTTTAACAACAAAAGAATTCTCAACATATAATTCTAACCTATTTTTTTACAATATATTTTTAATTTGTATTGTTCATTCTTTAGCTGACATTTTTAATATTCAGTTTTCTAAAAGAATGAACAATCAATTCTTTTTACGATATAAACAATATCGAACTATTCTAATAGAATTTAACAATAGACTAAATTCTAACATTCCAATTCTTAACCTTGCTTACAAGGTTCGAGTCTCGGCTTATCCTAATCTCATTTTCACCTATCTAATATTCTTCTTATTTACATGGAAAGGAGACAGCCTTTCCCTGTAACATTGCGTTTAGTTGTAGTTTCGCATGGCACATGTTCGGTTGAATGAGATATGGGTGACAGAACAATTCTGCATAGATTGAACTTTCAGTTTCAGCCTGAAGAGTTTGGTACCGAAGATGATTCAGTTCCAAGATGAGATGTCATGATAACAACGTCCTATTCTGTTCTCGTCCTTTGCCAGAAGCGGCAAGACAAGATGGAATTCCAAAATGCCAAATTCTGTTTTTAGCAAAAGCCAACCTGCAGAACAACTCTCTTTATATTCTGGCATTACCTTTGAATAAAGTTGATTCATACTTTGGTACAGACGCTGGTATTTTCTTTGAAAGATGATGATCTAGTTCCACCCAATACTTTTAGAGTCTATAAATGTTTGGTTTCTGTGTATTAGTGTTATTTTCCCATTCCTATGATACATCTGGCATGCCAAGGATGCTTTATCCCAAATTTTCTGTAATTCTAACAAATAGTTTTGTAGTCCATAAGTAACTAACAAAAGCAAGCAGAAAATGCTCAGTTAAAATTTACGACTTGAACGTTTATTAATGACTGTTTATTAAAAAAATGTTTGTGCTTTTTATTTACTTTTCATTTTCTTTTTTTAGGTTTTGTATGAGCATATCAGATTTAATGAGATAATGAAGAAACTACACAGCCATGTTGGCAATAATGTTGTCAAGGTAACAAATATATTTTGACTATTTTATCAGCTCTCAGTCATTTTTTAATGTTATTCTCACAATGTTTTGGCTGATGTAACCTCTGACCTTCTCTGGGTGCTTGGGATTCTATACAGAATTTTGAACCCACCTCTTTATTTAATCTATAGGTGTAGTTTGTTCTCGTTCCATCAGCTATGATCAGGTAAAAGTCAAGTAATTCTTAATTATATTCTTAGTATTGTCTGAACTGAGGATTGAACCATCAACCTCCAGCAGACTATTGCTAAGAACTGATTATTACTTAGCACTTTATCTGTTGTGCTACAAGTCCATGCGGAATGAGACCCCCCTCCCCCCAGTGATTTAGATAAAGGGTTCAGTTTGAAATAATGAGTTCCACAAAATGCACCTGAAAAGGTCAGAGGTTACATCGACCAATACGTTGTGAGAATAACATTCAAGATGTTATTATTTTCGCAATTAATTAATTTGTTTTTATAATCCTAACCCTGATTAGCAACTTAGGTAAAAGACCATGCATAATTACTTAAAAAGGTGCCCCCCTCCCTGAAAAAAAAATTTGTTAATCGCTGTAAAATGCTAGAATGTTTTGGCAATAGAAACTCATTCTACATTGAATTTATATGTGAAATAAATTCCGTACTCTAAAGTCTAAAAAAAGTAGAATCTGATATTAATTTACCATAATACAATAACAAGAATATTATTATTAATATTAATAATAATAATAATACTTAGAAGTTCTTATATAGTAAAAGGATCTACTTTTCTAAAAAGAAAATAGTTCAAACTTACACATCACATTGAAATATAATTTTAAATATGAAACATGTTAGTAATTAATTTTTAAATTTCTGTAAAATAGTTAACAAAAATATCTACATAAACACTTACATGGCAAATTTTTACTGTCTTTCATGATAGTCTGTGTACTTATCTCTTTTCACTAGAAGGAAAGTTTAACTGTTGAAATAATAACCAAGAATCTTTTTCATTATGAGTCTTTGATTTTATTGCATTCCATCTCTATTCATCTTTGATATCTTCTGATATTTCTTTTTTACAACCAGTTTACAGATCTAGAAACTCAAAATCTAAGAACTTATGCCAACATGCGTTTTCACACAATCATGAAAATCTTTAAAATTTACTAATTCATTGATAGGTGTGTCAACTCAACACCATGTTCAAAATGTTCAAAGATTTTTTGTTCCTTTTTGAGATTTTTCAAAATTTCATCATATAATTAAAAAAGACAAAAATCCATCAGCATAAAATAAATGAATTTAATTTTTTATAATGTAATTATGATGTGTATCAGTTTCTTTTCTTTAAAAAATGTTTTCTTTAATTTTAAAAATGTTTTTCAAAATCTTATAAATCAATTGCATTCTTTTAAAAGTTACGCTACAAATTTATATTAAATTTCTTTTCTTTTACACAAGTAAAATGATTTTACATTCATACATGATGTCATAATCTATAGATTTTAGTTTTACTGGTAGTTTAAAATAAATATTTATCTTTTCATCATTAATAGCAGGAATGGAAAATTCGGTTCAATAAAAAATTAAAAGAATCATTTTTGGAATCAAGAATATGGCTAAAATTTTTCTAATTCTGATACTGCCCAAAATTCTGATTTTTACCAATTCCCAATTCTGATTAACACTACTTCATACACTTACAAGCCAAGTTTTCTTTGTTTTTAAAGCACTTTTTGCCTTACAGGGTAAAATGATTAAATTGTTGCCATAAAGAAAAAAACACTACAGTTTCATTTTAAAGCTTTTAGTGAAAGAATCAATTAAGGTAACTTGATTATGTAAAAGACCTAACATCTATTCAATGTCGCTGCCTTCAGCCTCAATCACCGCCTCAATATGGGTCCAGAACTGGGAACATGCCTTTTCCACAAGTGCTGGAAGATGGCAGCAATCAGACTTGCTTTAGTGTTGTGCTGTGGGAGGTCATGTTTGTGATGTTCTTGATGTAATACCGAAGTAGTCCAGCGGATTCAGGTCAGGGCAGGAGTGGGGGCAGTGAGAGAAGGGTATAAAGTCGTAGCACTCCTTCTGAAGCCAAGCCTTGGCCTCTTTGGACCAGCACCAAGTCCTGCTGCCACACCCAGGTCTGCCAATGGCCACTTGCTCGCACCAGGGAATCACTACACTGTTCAGCACATCCAGGTATAATTTAGTGTTGACTTTTAAGCCGACTTCGAAGATGTGAGGGGGCATGATGTGACCTTCACTTGAAACTACACCAAAGACCATAATTGTGGGTCGTCTGATGTATTGAGCTGTGCCCTCAAGTTTTGAACTTTCCGGATTTGCATTTTGAGGGAGCTGGCAATGGTCCTGTTCTCATAACTTGGATTGTTAGAGAACATGAGTTGTACAGTGGTGCATCTCAGATCTCGTGATCATTGTGTCACTTTCAGACATGATAGAAGACTCCTATCACTCTTGGGATTTGTACACAACTGGCCACCTAGTAGATGGTTTGCAATAAAAAAAGAAAACTAGTTTTCATCAAAGGGAAATGGAATTATGTCAAAGGCAACAATTTTATCATTTCACCCTGAAGGTATTCATATGTGTGATTGAGTTGATACAGGAAATGACACACTGTATATGGCAACTTCTGATGGGCTATTTTATTATTTATTTAATTATTTTGTTTGTTTTTATGATTAATTATTTTATTTGTTTTTATGATTAATTATTTTATTTGTTTTATGATTATTTTATTTGTTTTATGATTAATTATTTTATTTGTTTTTATGATTAATTATTTTATTTGTTTTTATGATTAATTATTTTATTTGTTTTTATAATTAATTATTTTGTTTGTTTTTATGATTAATTATTTTGTTGTTTTTATGATTAATTATTTTGTTTGTTTTTATGATTAATTATTTTGTTTGTTTTTATGATTAATTATTTTGTTTGGTTTTTATGATTAATTATTTTGTTTGTTTTTATGATTAATTATTTTGTTTGTTTTTTATGATTAATTATTTTGTTTGTTTTTTATGATTAATTATTTTGTTTGTTTTTTATGATTAATTATTTTGTTTGTTTTTATGATTAATTATTTTGTTTGTTTTTTATGATTGTAATTATTTTCTCTTTTTTAGCTTGATTCTCACTACTATTTGCAAACGCAAGGCATTAGTCAAGGTTCAATACTGTCAACTTTTCTTTGTAATATCTATTATGGTGATATGGAAAAAAATCTGCTCCAGTTAGATTCTGATTCACTGATGATGAGGATGGTTGATGATTTCCTTCTAGTAACCCCCCACAAGTCAATTGCTTTTAGGTTTCTACATAAGATGCTCAATGGTAAGTTTACAATTATATCATATCATCAAATCTGGCGCCACAAAACCACATAATTACAAACATAGGAATTAAATAATGAAAACAAACTTCAGACAAGTTTTCACATTTTATCAAAGCTTAAATTACAAACCCATCTTTTGAAAATGGAAATTAAATTCTATAATAGTAATAATAATAAAAACATCCAGAAATTTTTTAATTGGCCAGTAAGGGTTAAGAACATGTGTTGCATGAAGAGAAATCATATAAGAATGAGGCAATGGATGTGGAATGTGAGTTTTAAAGACAGGCTTATGTCTAATGATCTCAGAGGAAGATTAAATCTGGATAATATAGAGAGATGTTTGCAAAATAGGAGACTTTGTTGGTATGGTCACATTGAAAGAATGGATGCGAGATCTTGGGTTAGATGTAAAACAGTTAAGGTAATAGGTTCAGTTCACAGGCGAAGGCCAAGGAAAACATAAGAGAATGCGATAAGGATAGACTTGAGAGAAAGAGGGATAAATAAAGACTTGGCCCGGGGTAGATTAGTTTGGAAATCAATTTATAAAAAAACATTCAGCACAAACTAGCATGTAAAAATGAATGTTAACTCAATGATGATGATGTTGCTGTTAACATTGTAACATGTGACAAAGTATTTCTTTCTATTTCATACGCTATAATTGAATAATGTTAAAAAAATATACATCAAATGTTTTATTTATAGTAAATTAATCTTTTGAAAATCAAAACATTAATACGCATGTGCTCTTGTCTTTTATATACACAATCGTAACCATTGCAATAATTGAGATTGAAAAGGAACATTTTGAAGATCGAAAGGTTTCTGTAGATTGAACTTTTCAGTTGGCATGTATCTATTTACACTTAGCAGTAATTCTTTTGTAAACATTTTTTATATCTAAAAATACAAGATATTTTCCTATGCGTAAGTAAAATTTGTTTGTTTTTTGTGTTTAAAGAACATGGATGGATAAGAAAAAGTGAATTTATAATAATGACATTTATTTCTTTAATGGTGAAGATCTCATAAGTTTTGGGTTGTGTGCACTGCAGTAAATTTAACAAATCTACCAAAAAATAGCAAATCGTTTTCTTTAATGGAAATTGCACTAGACAAGGCATGAAGCTACTTGATGTAAGGAGCTAAAAATAAAACATGACTATTTCAAAGACAATAGATGTCTATTGACTTTAGTCTTGAAAAGAGCAAGGTAAGAGAAAAACAGCCTGCAGAGAGAGAGAGAGAGAGAGTTCCACAAGCTAGCAGTTCTTGGAAAAAAGCTACTAGAATATGAAGCAGTATTACAATGAGGTATCAAAACAGATTACATGGTATTACTGGATGAATATTTAACATGATCAGATCCTTCTTAGATAAGAGAAAAATCCAGGTTGTTCTAAATGGTTGTACACCAAAACAGAATGATATTAATGTGGGTGTGCCACAGCGATTGATCCTTGGACCTTTTTTATTCCTAATATTCATAAATGACCTCCCTGATAAAATTGTCTCTGAGATGGGTATATTTGCTAATGACACTATGCTTTATAACAGACTTGAGGGGAAAGCGAATGAAGAAAATGGTTAAAACCTTAGAGCAAGTTTTAGTATAACTGCAAGAAACCTTCTCCACCACTGATTTCTATGACTAATGATACACTACCTGAATATACTTTGTTCAAACATCACAAGTAACATTAATTGGAACAAATGCATTGAGGTAATTGCCAAGGCTGCTGCGAAGAAGGTGGGCGCTCTTTACTGCGCTACGTTACTCACATCCGAGAGCATCCTGTACCTCTACAAAGTCACTATTCGCCTATGCATGAAGTATTGTTGCCACATCTGGGCTGGTGCATCTGTCACTCGTCTTTCAGTCCTAGACAGGGTTAAAAAATGTCTCGCACTAGCAACCAAACTTCAACTTTTGTCCGATCGTCGAAATGTGTCATCTCTGTGCCTGTTTTACAAGTAAATCGAATGTGCTCTGATGAACTCAAACCTCACATTTGATCAATGTAACCTCCAACCATCTTCAGGTGTATCTTGTCGAACTTGGGGAATGTTTATATCCAACTCGAGAATCTGTACAGAATTAAATAAGGGGCTTCATTCGAAATTCAAGATATGTCTGAAGAAGGCCAGAGGTTACATTGACCGAAACATTGTGAGAAGAACAGTCAAGATGAAAACAATAATCCAAATAACACAAAGATAACCTTATTTACTGTTGTATTTCTTTTTAGTTTTTTATTGTTGCAGGTTTTTGCGTCCACGAAAAATATGATTTAGTCTTACTCTAACAATAAGTGACGCTTTGCATTTATTGATATTTTTTTATTTTGTCTTCATTGTCATCTTTTTTTATTTCTTAACAGGAGTCCCATTATACAACTGTAGAATCCAACCAGAAAAGACGGTTGTCAATTTTGATTATCATCATAAAACGTTTGGGAATCTGCCTAGGATTTTAGAAACGGGTGAATATCTTCCTTTTAAAAAATGTTGGTTGGTTGGTTGGTTGTTTTTGTTTTATGGCATATCAACCTTTTTCAGGTTATTTAATGCCGAATCTAGTTATTTTGAGGAACGATTTTTAATGGAGTATATTTGTTTTTTAAGTTGGATTCTATTTAACCCATAGTTGGGACCTAACAGGTACTACCACTCCGGGTCAGAGTGGACCTGGGAGCTATGGTAATTAAAGGGTGCCTCCACACTCCCCAAGGCCCGCAAGGTGGGGCCTCACCATTGGATATAGTTTTAGGTCATATCCAGGACCTTTTAAAAGTGTAATTTTTTTAATACATGTTGGATTTAAATGGACAATACGATGCCGCCGTTCAATCTCAAGAGACAATGAATAACCCTTGTAAGAATAGCTGCATGTGTAATTGTGAGGCATGGATCGACACTGCTTGAGTCCAGTGACAAGGAGAAGTGCTAGACGAATGGAAACAATACCAAGATAAGAACACATACAGCACCTTGGATTCCCAAATGGTCACCCATTTTAGTACTAACTAGGCTAAATGTTGTGTAACTTTGGTGGTCTAATGGGAACCGGTGTGTCAAACGTGATTATGCTGTATAAATGGATTATACAGAATCGTTATTTGCATATAAGGAGGAATCATAGATTGAGTCTCGGTCAATTCATTTTTATTGTACCTTTTTTTTTTTTTTTTTTTTTTTTATCACCACTTATCAAGGCCCGGAAGCCACTCAGGGATAAGGGTTATTGCAAGTACATTACGTTAGTGTGGAGATTTGATGAAGTGTTTACTTAAGGGGGCGGTTCATTAGGAATTTGTTAACATTGGACTTGAACACATCCAAGTTGTAGTCCGGTGGGAAGCAGGCAAACGGAACAGAGTTCCACAGGCTATTTACAATGCCTCTCCACGGGACAGAGTTAGACACCAGGGTCGTTTTTTAACATGGAGAAAAGGTACAAAAATAAAAAAATTGTCTCAGTCGTGAAGGACTGTTCCCCCACTGAAAGAGAACAAGAAGTGTAAGTGCAGCATCTGAAGAACAGATGGTATTTATTTGCTCCCCCACTGAGCAAATTAGGCACAAGGCCGTTTTTAATGTGAGGTAAAAACCAGCTCCCCTAAAAGGGGTCACTCTGGTTACCAAAAATAATAATTGTCCCAGTATAGAGGGTTTCCCCTCCATTGACTGGTACAAATTATCTTAAGTGCAGCATCTGAAGAACAGATACTACACTTTGATCTTGGCCAAAAGGCCAATTTGTAATTTTTATTGTAGATAAAATAAGTTATCAATATGCATGAATGAAGGAAATTAAAAATGTTTTTTTTTAATGTTTGTTTGATTACAGAAATGCTGCCCTGGTGTGGTTTACTAATTGACACAAAATCACTGAATGTAAAACGGGACTACAATTGTTACATTGGATTAGGTAAGCATTTTGAGGGCCATACAGTTTGCCTTCATTCAATACTGTTTGTAAATCTTTTTCAGATCATTTGGACAACATTAAAATTTTATTTAAATTTGGATTTGATTTTTAAGTTATTCTTCATTATGTACATGTCACTGATATTGTTTTACTCTAACAGGATTACAGTTTTCATCCTCACCACTAACATACTTTGCAATCCAAGGGTACTTCATGCTAAATTTGATGGAATTCTACACAATAGTTTTGGAGTCCATAAGTCTTGATGATTATTATTAGTAATCGACAAAGGCAAGAGTTTGTCAAGCATGTGTACAAAGTGTGCTGATGTATGAAAGTGAAAACTGGCCAGTAAGGCTTGAGGACTTGCATTCCATGGATGGAAATGATATAAGAATGATATGATGGATGTGCAATGTGAGTGTTAAAGATAGGTTTAGATCTGATGATATCAGAAAAAAAAATTAGATCTGAACAGTATAGGGAGATGTGTGCAGAACAGGAGACTCTGTTGGTATGGTCATGTTGAACGAATGGGCGAGAGTTCTTGGATTAGTAAATGTACAATAGTTGAGGTAGAAGGGTCAGTTTGCAAAGGTCACAAAAACATGAGAGGAAGTGATAAGAATGGACTTAAGAAAAAGATGGACAAATAAAGACCTGGCCAGAAAGAGGTTTGGAAGTCAATTTTGAAAAGCCATTGAACACATTTGAGCATGTAAAAAATGAACATTACACCAAATATGATGATGCTGTAGTGTAAATTTGTATCTCTTATAACCAATCTGTCCTCTCAATGATGCTTCATGACTTTTTTATGGTACGTCTAAGTGTTTATCGTTAGTAATATCCCTATGTATATAAAATGAACTCATTTTTTACCCTCTTATTTTGACCTTAATAGGATTGAAAATAAAGACATTTCATGCAAATGTAATATGCACAAACTGCAGCACATTATCTGAGGTGTGTTATAGGCCTATTACCTCTACACTTCCTTGATAATCGTAGATGCCTATATTTTTTCTGGTGAGAGTTCACTGCCAAAATCGGTTAGAATCAATGGAAATTGTAAAATCTTTTCTATCTAATAAATTCCTCCTACCCTTGCTACCACTTACACCGTTGCGGAATCGTTCACAATGGACAGTACGAAGAAACACTGGTTTGGGTTTTCTTTACTTCGTAGTTGCTTTAAAAAACTGGAATGGCATTTTAACGTTCCTTTTCATTCTATGTTTTCTACTGGGTCAAACACACCATGGACTTAACTGATTTGAAGGTTTATTTATGCCATTTTTTCTTTCGGTTTATTTTGTTTTGTAGTTGACTAAAAAAACTAGAATGGAATTTTAATGTTCATTTTCTACGGGGTGAAACGCACCATTGGACTTAAGCAAATCGAAGGGTTATTTATGCCATTTTTTTCTGCTTTCCGCTGTGTTTTCTTTTTTTTTTCCAAACACATTCATTTTTCCTGATTTTCGCTTTTTGTTTTTCCAATTTATTTTTTAAATAAGTTATACCTTTGTTTCCTGTTTTTTTTTTTGTTGTTTTTCTTTTTCTTTTTAAAATAGTTAACCAGGATTATTACTCCGCTCATTCTTTACTTTAACCCCCCCCCCTCCTCACACACCTCCAAACAACCGGGCAACGCCGGGTACCCCTGCTAGTTATTTATAATATTACAATTTTTGCTTCTTTTTCACACATCCATCTTCAGAAGGGTGCTTCCTGATAATTTTGATGCAATTTTGTCAAGTACTATTGGAGCCTGTAAATCTTAATAAGTAGTGATAGTAATATAAGTTTTACAGTAAATTTCAGCATTAGTTCAGACAGTTGAGACTTTAGTGTATCTCAAACCAAAACTTTATGATTTCAAATTTATTTTGGAAGAACAATTAGCCATTGAATTATGACTGTTTACAGCTTGTTGGAAATTAGAAAATTTGTTTTCCTGCTATTGGTTCTGAATTCGATTATCACAGCATATAATTAAAAATGCAGGTTTACAACAAGTGCAAAATCGATACAGATGTAATTTTATTTTATGGTAAATGAAAATGAATTATAATGAAATCAATAATTATTAGATCAAGCTAGTCTAAATATTGGGCAAAATCCCATTATCCCTTGAAAAATGCACAAAAATGACATGAAAGCACAAACTTGACTCGCTATATAACATTCATTTGAAGAGCTTGAATCGTTTTGATATGATTCATGCTGATCGAGGCTGCCAAAATTTATTGAAAGAAAAATCTTGCTTTAGATGAAGCAAGATTTTTCTTTCAATAAATTTTTTTAATTGACTTTAATAATCAATAAAAAATTCAGATTTGAATCATGTAAAACAGATGGAAACAGTTTAATAATAGAGCAAAAATTTATTAAATGTTTAATTCACTAAAATTTTGAACTTTTTTTTGTGAAAAGCAACTTAAAATTTAAATGAAGTCCCCCATACTGACAAGTGGTTATTTTTCTTTTAGATTGGATTATCTTTATCTGCATAGAAATACATGATATCAGGCATGCAAAATTTGAAAAAGGAAATATATTTTCTCGTTGATTTCACCAAAGATAGTAATCTAAATTGAAGTAGAAAAAACTGTTAATGCCACAAAAGAAAGAATTGTTCATTTATAAAGTGAATAGATTACATTTTGTTTGCATGTAAATTTTATGAAAAACAATCCAAAAAATAAACGCGATATCACAAATAAATTGAAATTAAAGAGAATTTTTGAATTGGAAAGAAATTTCAGTATATTTACCTTTTTATATTTTTTATTTTTTTTGCACTCTAAACTAGGCTGGTTTGTGATACCTACTATATATAGTTGAGGGGGGGGGAATCAAAATGTTATAACAAGTACAGTTAAGAATTGAAAAACAAAATATAAAAGAGAAAGAATGAGTACTGATAATTGATCAAAACTAACTTTAGTCTGCCATGTAGAAGTGACTTCCCAGCTACTCAGATTGATTTGTGTTGATATTTTCAGTTTTTATGGCCATTTTATTAATCCATTTGATTTTTCTCACTACCATTATTTAAATATTATTTCAATTAGTTTTTTTTAATAAGAGGTTAATGTAGTTGGCTTGAAGAATTGTTTAGTGTGTATATTTATAAAAGGCAATAAAATGCAGAGGTTTAATGGATTGATACAAACTGAAGCAAATTAAGACATAAAATGGTGGAATTAACTATGTGGAGTCACCTTGTATTAATATAATATATACGTATATTTTTTAAAATTCTTTTATAACATTGTATTATGTTCTTACGTGTGTCAGTGTCATTTGATAGAAGTTCTGTATAGAATATTTCAATAATTTTTCTCTTTAGATGTGTTTCACTTTGGTTTAAATGTGCATCTGGGCACTGTTATAAACAGGAGCAGTTTTGCAGTAATTGAAATGAACCTGGAATTATTTTTTTTCTTTTGTTTGAAAATCTACTGTTATTTAAAAAAAAATTAGATTATAAGTAATCTAATTTTTTTTCTCTATTTCTTCTCCCCAGGTGTTTCAGATACTGTAACCATTAACTTGATACCACAAATGGCTGCCACTCTTGGCTACAGAATTCTGAAGTATGTCTTTATTTTTATTCAATTTAAAACATTTCTCATAAAACAAAGAAAAGTTTCATAAAACTTGGGAATTTGTTTTCTGAAATTGACTTATTTATTTACTATCAGACAACTATGACAGAGAATAAAAATATATGTATTTTTTTAAAACTTTTTTTTTGGTTACCACTTATCAATGTCAAAAGTCATTCAAGAATAAGCATTAATGAGATGGAATTGTTGTCAGTTTTTATTTATTTATTTATTATAAAATTGCTCCAGGCAAGGTATAAAAGCATTTGAGCTAAAAAAAAAAAAATACTACTTCAAGGTAAAAAACTAACTAATGATAAGTGTTAAATGGATTTATTCTGACCCAGAAAACAACAATTCTTCCCCCTTTCTCAGAAATATTGCTCTCAGAATTTGAGGACAAAATAAGAGAAATGAGTTACGAGGTTGCCGAAAGTAAACCCAAATTCGACTTGGAAGATGAACTTTATGAGAGGGCTGAGAATGATTGGTGATGTGGACCAAGTTTGAATATTTCTGGGGATAATTTATGACAGGAATCTGTTGACATTGGATTTGAAAACAACCATGTTGTAATCTGCAGGGAAGCAGTTACATAGTAATGTGTGCCACAGGCAGAAGCTTTTGTAAAGAAGTTCCGTTCATTAAAATTTCACCTGATACTAGGTACACGGGGAAAGAAAGGAAAGTTTTTTTCATTGTGGTAAAAAGACGAGTTCTTGCTATAAATGTCTTATAGAGTGCACTCCTGTGTACTACTACTTCTGGCCCTGAGCCCTATATTATCATTTGTTTTATTTTTGACACTTACAATCTGTTATATCATAGAAATTACTTCAGGCTAATCTGAAGAATAGTATACTAGAGTTAATAAGAGTCTCACTCCATTAATATACATTATCCATATTTACACGACACCATAGCTCCATTTTAGGTGATGAATACAAAGTAGTCTGTTAAAAATTTTTATGTTTTGCATTTTTTATATAAACTTGGATATCTTGCAAACATTCCAGACATGATGTTTTTAATTTTATCCTTTCTTGTGTGTTTGCTACCATCATGTTGTGTGTTTGCTACCATCATGTAAACTTTTTATCACTTATTTTCTTGCTGTTCCTGAGGGAATTATCAGATTTTTATCACAAATCACCCCATTTTCTAATTGATATCTTATTTCTTTGTACTGTCTTTCCATCCTGGAACAATTTCTCAATATGTTTTTTTTTTTATTATTCTAGATGTTATTATACTTAGTACTGGATCATATTTAGTTTCAGCAGCTAATCTATCTAAAGACAAAATATCAATATAAAATGAAAGAAAAAAGAGGAAAGATTGGAGAATAAAGGGGGAGAAAAGATTGAACAATATACGGACCATTGCATCATCTTCTGATCATTTGGAAATCTTCAGAACTGGATGCAATTTTTTGTTTGATTTTTTTTTTTGTCATTGATTGCTTCACTCGATTAAATACTTTACATTTTCTTTTACCCAAACCCAATCTCTAACTCCCCCCTTCCCATTGGACAGTCAATCAGACTTTGTAATGACATTCATGGATAATGCGTTTCTTTTTTTTTTTTTTTTTAGTCATTTGTTACTTCTGATATCGTAATATGTTTCTCTTTTTTCACTCCCATCTCAGTCCCTTGAGTTGTTTTATGGAAATTTTATGAGGATGAATCCCTTACCATAATAAAATTATCTTATGTATAAATTTGTGTTTAACCATGTGTCTTGTTGTTCTTGCTGTATGCATCACTTGAGAATATAACAAGGAGAACTTGCCTTGAACCAGGCAACAATTGTTTAATATTTTCCCCTGACAAACTGTTAATGAACTAAATGTTATTGTATTTAACTTTTTCTCAATTATTCTTTTTATGATGAACTTAGTGTATATATGGTTGATATGTGTGCAACTAAAAATGGAAATGTTTGAATATCAAATATTCTAATTTTGTAGCACATTCATTGTCTTCTGTCTTACATAAAAAATTGAACTTAGATTAAATTTGTTATTTTACTTTTCTTTTTTTTTTTTTTTTGCTTAGGTGTATAAATCCAAAATGTATGACAATATATTTGGATAAAAAGGTAAGAAAATATATCTGCTATTTTTTCTTTTTTCTTTTAATTACTTTAGCTTTCAACATAAAATTGAACTTAAATCTTTTTTATATCCTTGCAATGAAGATGAAATGAAAGGAATTTGAATATTTTCTTTGAATTAATCCATACATAGTAATTACTTTTTTAAAAACAATTGGTTACCATTTTTCTTATTATTCTATAGAAATATTCTTCTTTTTTAATTCTTCTTATATAGAAGTAAAAGGACATTATTTTATGATCTAATTTACATACATGTTTGTGGCGTGTGCATGTACTCATGTATAAATATGATAAATATAAAATACCACAAGACTGCTTTCCTGCTGACTAACGCATAGTTGTCTTCAAGTCCACTATCAAGAAATGCTTGTCGAGCTGGCATCCTAAGTTATCGTATCCTGCACTTTCCATTTATCACTACCCCCCTCCCTCGCTGTATTATTTATCATCTAATTGACAATCTCATTAATGGCTCTTAATTAATGGCTTACTGGCTCTTGTTCTTGATAAATGGTGACTCATTAGTATGTAAAAAGAGCTTCATTCATTTAGAAATGAGTTGAATCAACAGAGTGAGAAAGGCAGGAAAAATATGTAAATGGATGATTTGTTTAATTACAACTAATTAGAACAATTAAAACAGGATCTTTTCTTTCAAACATAACTGAATTCCAAAATAAAAATAAGCAAATGTTGATTAACTCACAGTATAATAATCGATCATATAAAAGATGATTTCTTTTGAGTCTTAATCATCTATAATGTACCTATTTACTATGCCTCCCCACGGGACAGAGTTAGACACCAGGGTCGTTTTTTAACGTGGAGAAAAGGTACAAAAATAAAAATTGTCTCAGTCATGAAGGATTTCTCCTCCACCGAAAGAGAACAAGAAATAGAAGTGCAGCATCTGAAGAACAGATGGTATTTATTTGCTCCCCCACCGAGCAAATTAGGCACAAGGCCGATTTTTAATGTGAGGAGTGAAGGGGAAATGGGGACCAACTCCCCGGGGAGTAGGGGAGCTGGATAGTGACAATTGGTATGAAGGGTTGCCCCTACATTGACCAAGGTCTTATATGTGGGGTCGCCCCCACATATGGTCTTTGCCTGCAGTATCTGTCGAAACAGATACTACACTTTGATCTTGACTAAAAGGCCAAGAATGTAATAAAGTCATCTATAATGGATAATAAAGTCAGCATATGTTTAAGCCAATTTAACACGAATTTGAAAGAGTTATTCCTACCATAGTTATAATCTCTGGCTTAACGTAAGCTGTTTTCGTTTTATGGCATATTAACTCGTTTCAGATTATTTAGTGTCGAATTTAATTATTTTCTTAAACTTTTTTATTCTTCAAACTTTCAATATATTAAAATGTTTTATATATGAATAGCTTGTTGCTTAATCTATATATTTTTTAAATAAATTGTCTGTAAATGTGTTACGCTCTCAACCTAAAAATATGTAAGGTTGATAACTATCTTGCATCAATGAGAGTTATCTACCCTTAGAGACTGGAAATCGGCCATGACAGTCATATATAAAGAAAAGTATCTTGCAAAGCACTGAAATATCATTTGCATCCAGTTGCTTCTAAGTTATCATCCAACTTATAAATTTGTTTAATTAATGTGTTAAGCTGCATACTTCGTCTCTTGATTATTTTCAGTCCATTGATGAATCTATAAATAGCTATTACCATGGCATAATGGATAAAGTACTAAGTAAAATTCAGTTCTAAGTGACACCTTTCTGAAGGTTGAAGGTTCAATTCTCAGTATGGACAATACTAAGAATACAGTTGTGAATTACTTAAGACAAGTTCTTGCTGTAAATGTTTTCTTGACTGACAGAATGAGAGCATCCTGTGGATTAAAATAAATGGTTTAACAGAAGGATTTCCAAATTTGACAAGATATACCTGAATAAGGCTAATGGTTACATCGGCCGAAACAATATAAGAATAAAACTCAAGATGAGAACAGTAGTCTAAATAATCCAAATTATCAATCCTCATCTAAAAAAAATCAGGAGGCAAAAATTTCTTCAGCATTTCATTCACTAAAAGTTTCAATAGATTTTTATTTGTGAAAACTAACTTAAAACCCTATTCCTCCCTATTGATGGGCAACTCTATATTTATATGCATAACGATGCACAATGTTACACACACGAAATTTGAAAAAAATAACATTTTTTTAAGTAAAAAAAGCCATTGAAAATAGTAAACTCAGTTACAGTAGCTTGAAAACAAAAATATTAATAGCATAAAGAATTGTACATTTAAAAAGAAAAATAATATAACTTTGTTTATGTTCAAATTTTATGAAAATGAACCAAAAAAAATAAACTAGGTATAGCAAGTTGAAATTGAAGAGAATTTCCCTACATTTACACTTTTTTTTTTTTTTTTTTTTTTTCAACTATAAACTCGGTTGGTTTGTGATACTTATTATGAATGCTTATGTGCTTGACAAATATTAAAACTAAATGTTTCCTCTTATGAATTCTTTAAAGAAATTTTCCAAGAAGTTATTAAATTGTGAGTTTCTGCTTTGTCTTTCAGATCAACAGTGATACTACAATTGCGTGGAATGTTTTTAATTGCTTCTACTTGGCTGCACATCGGTTTCATGCCTTCACTCAGAGGTTGAGCAGCAAACAACAAACGGTTGACAGTGCACGTTTCTTTTTCAGTAAGTCCAGTTTATCTTGTACGAGTTGTATGAAACCATGGACTGCTAGATATGCATTGACAGAACACTAAAACAAAAGAATTGAATTTGTTGGTGTACATATTTATTTCTATTAAGGCAAAGATTGTTTTTAATTGTGTTTGTTTGTATACAACCTAGAATCTACATCACTTGACCAATCGTCACCAAACATGGTTATCTAACTTAAAACTGATTTAATTTTGAGATATCTACTTATAATAGCCCAAAGGCTAAGGTTATGAAAAAAGCAAAAAGGTGAAAGTCAAATTTTTAGCAATAACTTTGGTTCTGTTCATTGTAGAGATTTGATTTTATCCGAACGTGATGTAGGAATCTTATGTTCTTTGATTTCGGCAACCACTATTGAAAATTTCAACCTGATCAGATAGTTTTCAAATATTACTATTGGATAACATTGGGAATACTTTATACAGTATGGATAAGTAAGATCCAGGAAAGACTTTAATCTATCTTTTCATAGTTATGTTCTTGTTCGTTTTAGTATAAGACTAAAGCTTTATCACTTAACTTCAATGATCTAACAAGAACTAATGTGTCAATGCACAATGTTTTTTTTGCTATATCACTGAAGTTAAGTCATGTTATTACTTATATGGGTGACAATTTGGAAACACTGTGTACTGTAAGCAAACACTTCACCCATATGTACAAATGGATACCAGCCTTACTGGGAGTATAACTGGCAACAGACTAGCATCCTGCCATAGAAGAGAGGAGGATTCAAGCCATCTGTTTACTTAATCCTATAAAACCAAGGGTAATTTATATAAAGGTTGCAGCCATGGAAAAATGCAAAATAAAATTTGTTTCGGTATTAAAAGTAGTTTTATGTTATTTTCATTAAATATTATCTATGTATATAAAAGCCAAAATGTGTGTTAGTGTGTGTGTGTGCATTTTTTGTGCATGTCTGGCAAAGTCTTTTTTGGAGGGAGTTCTCGGGGGTGGGGGGTTACTATGTCTTAGAACTTTTTATATACTCCTTAGATTATAATATCTACGATTTACGAAACGACGTTGGAAATATCTTTTATTTCAGCGACTTTTATCTTACAAAATTCGTGTTGTGAATTTGTTTTCTATACTACTACTACTATGGCGTGATATTTGACCAAGAAAACCATACATTGACATTCAAGCACCTGCATTTTTAAGCGTTTATTTTCAGCAGTTCTCAAGTCTCTGCCTTCGTGGCATCATGCTAAGTCATCAGACTATTAACCTCAAGGCTTCGGGTTCGAGCCTACCTCCCTCCTAAAACATTTTTTGTTGTTTTTATTTTTTTTGTTTTTGTTTTTCCGATTGTTTTTAACAAGTTTAAAATCGTTTTTTTAATATTTAAACAGGGTTATTCACTTATGTAGTTTCCATTTTGTTTTGATCTACCCCTCCCCAACA
Organism: Euprymna scolopes; assembly: GCF_053919585.1. Taxonomy (NCBI): domain Eukaryota; kingdom Metazoa; phylum Mollusca; class Cephalopoda; order Sepiida; family Sepiolidae; genus Euprymna; species Euprymna scolopes. Next base: position 55,920,326 of record NC_136493.1, on the reverse strand, counting down.
CACACACCTTCAAACACCTGAGCAACGCCAGGCACCCCTGCTAGTTAATAGTAAATATTCCATGAGGGACCATTTCGAGTTAAAATTTGAGTTTTATTGTTAGATAAACATGACACCAGTTCAAATTTGGTCGCCATTTTGTTTTGCTTCAGCTCCTCTTTCATAATATTGACACTTTTCAAGCATGTTTTTCTCAGTTTTAGATTTGAATTGGATTTTTAATGGAAATGATTCAGCCTGATTTAGTAATGTATGACGAAAGCAACAACATAAAACTACTTTTAATGTCTAAACCGATTTTTTTTTTTGTTTTCTTCCATGGCTGTGATCTTTATAAATTACCAAACCAAGATTAAGCACTGACCTTTATGTTCTTTCAGACTTTGAAAAGAACTTTACTCATGTATATTTTATAAGCCACAAGAAAAAAAACCCATAAAACAACTTTCATGATCTTTCATTGCGAAGGGTGGGAGGCATTATTTATGCTATCAATTGTAAGCAGACGCTATTAGACCCCAAACAGAAAAGGACATGAAATTTGAAAAAAAGTTTCTCTTAATTACACTGTACTTTTTAATATAATAAAATTTTCTCTTAATTCCACTGTACTTTTTAATATAATATGCTCAAGTATTTCATGTTCATATACATGTTATCAGCTTTCACACACATTAAAAATGAAGTCAGCAAAGATTGTGATTGGTGATTATTCTAATGTCACTAAGGTACAAAAATTCAAACTTTAATCATTAAGGATAATAGCTATCAAGAAACACCAGAAGCAAGCCATTAATAGAAAATATGAACAAATGAACTTTTTACCCCATCAAATTTGCCATGAAAACAAAATCTTCAAACATAAACATTTAATGATACAGAATCAGTTATTTAGTCGATGATAGTACATATAAGTAACTCTTTATACAAAGTATGAATTGTAATATATCTATGTATGTAAAGTTGGTATGTGTTTATTTTTATATATTTTTATGTACAGGATTCACTCTTAACTAATTAACCAATCATGAATTTTGAAACAAAGCTGCTAGACGAAAGGGTGGGAAATGTGAGCTATATTCAGTTTAATTTAGTTTTATTCAAAAGAGAGCCTCCAAATTTGGTGAAATGTTAACAATGGATATTAAATATCAATTAAATATTCCTCAAAATTTTAGTTTCTTTGCAGTATTTTAAAGGATATTTTAAAAGATATGAGCACAATCTCTGATTTGAAAATTCAAATATTTCATCTCTGCTTTAAATTTCATCTAATGACTGTTAGACCCCAATTAATCAAGATACTCCAAATTTCACTTTCTTCTTAAGATCCCTTAAGCTTAAGCATTAAGTTTTAAACATTTTCTGGAATACACATCATGTAATGAATTTTGATCAATACTGGAATAAGGATTAGAGTGTAACTTGCTTTACTTATTCAAGTATTAGTGATCGCAGTGGAAGATAACTCTTGCTTTACTTATTTGAGTAAAAGTGATCGAAGAGGGAGATAATTCATATTTTATGATGGTGTTCTCAGTGGGAGATAACTCACGATTTTCTTATTCAAGTGGTAACGATTGCAGGACAGGCAACCCTTGCTTTACTTGATTATATTTTTATTTTCAGGAGCAATCCATTTTATTGCTGACCAATTTTTTAAACATGTCAAGACAAAAATGAAACAGGTTTGTACAAGTTATTATTTCAGTGGTTCAAGAAAAAAAATAAAAAATGTAATTGTTGTCATTATCAGTTAAAAATCAGAATAAATTTTATTTGATTACCATTGACAGTTTTTTTTTTTTTAATTTAGAGTTATTTCACTTGATTGTTATTCTCATGGTAGACTGAGTTCATATCTCTGACCTCCCTCCACTTCTTTCCCATATAAAACATTCACAGCAAAAATTTGTCTAGCAAAAGCTACTGAAAAGAAATTTTCTTTCTTTCTCTGTGCACCTAAAACCAAATGAAACTACCATTAGAGTTTTTTTTTCTAAGAATTTTTCATTGGCAAAACACAATACCATGCAATTGTTTTTAAACTGACTACAACATGGTAGATTTCAAGTCAAATGTCAACAAATACTTACTCGACTGTTCTTTTGAGTAATCAAATTCTATCTATAACCCTAACCCCTCTTCTCGTCCGAGGGCCGGGCCGCATCCGTCGCTATCCTGGTTCATGGGAGCATACTTGTGATGTACTTCTGGCCGTGTTCGTCGCTCCCAGCTCACAGGACCATAGATGCAACTCAGCAGGGCTACATTCTTACTTGTCTAGTGGTGGACTCCTCAAGGGTGACCAGACTCTCACTGGTCACTGGAAAATCTCTTCTGCTGCTCAGGGCACACGAAATGTGCATGACCCTAAGTCTGTGTGGCAACATTGTCGATTTCGGTCGTCACTCTGGTTTCGTGCTGGATCCAGTCTCTTTCATCATCTGGCGTCAGGGCATACCTAAAAAAAACTGCATCTTCATTTCAGGCCGGCAATCGAGAAAGAAAGAAAACTCTGGGACATTCTCGTAAAAACCAACAAAATAATTATTCCTAAATCGTTCTACACTTGTTTCAAAGTCGAGTTCCTTGATCCAAGCTTCATGATGCAGGTTAAGTTCCTCTAATTAATTTCCCAGCTAAGAATAAGAGCTTTTCAACTTAGCTCTTATGAGGTTCCCCCCCACCCCCTCCCCAGGCGAGGTGAGAGCGATGTGGACGCCTCAAATGCCAGTCAGTAAAAAGGACTAAGGACCCTAACTCCAAAAAGTCAATCGTTTTTATCAAATCAGAAATTCCTCCTTCCCCCTTTTTGGAGTTATTCTTTCTTTTTCTTCCCTTCCTCTCCCTCTCTTCTTTTATCCTATTAATTTGTACTCCCTTTTTCTTTTTTCTTTTGTCCCGAATCTTCTCCCTCATTAATGACCATATCTCTCCCTAAGTTCAATTTATTTATTTATCTGTCCAACTAACTTATCATGTAATTAGGAGTTATTAGTCACCCCAACTGTCTTCCATATCGCTCAGAGGTTTAAAAAACAACCTTTTCGTTGTTGATAGATGTCAATTCTTGTTTGTCTTTCTCTTAAAAATCCCACCCCGGCCCTGATGTGATAAGCGATAACTATTTATTTCCATGAGTGATTCGTCATCTGAGTCAAACATTTTCGGCTGGCGACCCTTTTTCCTTTTTTTTCCTGACCCTAACCCCCTCTCCTATCTTCTCTTCCTCTATTTGAAAAGCAAGATCATCTGGTGTCGCCAGGGATCTCGTCATATATCTATCTTATCTATCGTGCATCCATCGTCCACCTCATGTGATTATTCATCGTCCAACCAAAAACGCATTAACTCTTATCCTTGAGTGGCTATTGTCCTTGGTTTTTAGTTTTTGCATGCTTCAGTATTTTATATAGAAATGTTTTGTCAATTTTTTATTTTTTTTTTAATGATTTAGAGATGGAATTTCGTAGAAGATTGAACAAGAAATGATGGGTCTAATTGGCAATAAAATGAAGAAAAAAAATGAACAACTTATTTGATGTACGTAAATGTGTAGGAGGGAAGGCTTGGCTGAAAGTGATACAAAAAGAGAATTTATTGCCATATGGAATTTTTTTTTAACTGCAAGACAGGAAATATTGTGGAAGGATGGATCAGTGCTTGGATGATGTTTGAGAAAATTCTTTTGGATATCTTGTGTTCAAGCTAGAGCTGGCAGAAGATAAAAAAGAAAACGGTACAGAGAGAGGAGAGAGACAGACCGCACAGTAGTAATGAGGAGTGACTGAAGAAAATAAGTAATGGACAGATTCGATGAAATCTTAAGATTCTTTTTTTCCTCTACTTTGTTTCACCCATTCATTTTTATCAGCAATCAAGAAGACATTTTTTTAATTAATTTAATTTAAAATTGATAAAACAAAATCTGTTGTTTTAATTTCATTGGCATATTTGAATATAATTTTAATTTGCCAATCTTTGTATGTTGACTTTTTATTTTTCTCTTCCAGATAAACTCCGTTCAAACTTACCCGTTTTCAAAATTGGAAAATAAATGGTTTGTAAATATTGAATATAATGTATGAATTGGTCTTGATAAATGATCTGAAGTTGCTCTTAAATATGTGTTTTTTATGAAAATTTTATTTCATGAAAAATAGTTATAGCAACAAATTAAACAGAAACAGACCATTTAAATGGCGAACCATCGCAGTAACAAGTATATCTCTGTCGATCTCCACTTAATTTGTGATTCTTAATGATTTCGTTAGAAAACAGTTTGAAAATTGCATCACAGTTCATTCCTGTTTGATATATATCTAGTATATAAAATCAAATTGTCTGAATTTTCAACTTCAGAACAAAATAGTATTACATATGACGGATTGATAATTGATTTTGACTAGTGATGTCTTCCTTTTTGTTCCTGTACCATGTTTTTTTTTATTATTTTGTAAATTATGTATTTTGCTTCAGTTTCTTTTAAAAATTACTTAAAATTGACCCAGAAAACTAATAAAATGGATACCATTTTTCCTAAAGCCTTAAAGAAATTAGTTTGCATCATTCATAAAGAAAATTCATCATTGTTGTGCCATTTGCTAAGAAGAACTTGGTGACTCTGCACTGTGTTGATGTTTCTATAACAGCTGTTACATCCAGCAACAAGCTCCCTGGGGGAATAAATGATATGTTATAAATGATAAAACATCCCCTTCAGATCAAAGGGTTGGTATATCATTGCTTATGTTTGCTTGATGTGTCTTGTGTCAATTCTCAGCCTCATTACTGGCAGACATTATTACCAGCAGGGACTGTTCTTAGCAATACACATGGCCATTAAAATGCTTTGGATAATCACAGATTTCAAGGGGTTTCTGCTAAAATAATCATATTTAAAAACCAAAGCATTTTAAGTCTTTAAAATACCACCGTTTTGTTCAGAAATGAATATTCTTTCAAATGAATTAATAAATAATAACATACATTATATATTTTTAGAATTTTAAGCAAATAAAGTGATAAAAATGTGAACATCATGTAATGACCCCCCCCCCCCCCCCGATTTGTAAACACTTGTACCGTGTTTCTGTTAAGAATTTTTTTATGTCATTTTTAATAATTTTGAGTGTCCGAAATTCATTTGACCACTCGTTTTTTTTGTTGTGTTAAAAAAGATTTCAAAAATGACGAGTATGGAAAATTTTGAAAAAGATTTTCTTCGGACACTCACTATTAAATAAAACAATCTTTTTACTATGTTTATTCATTAAAAAGGTGATTGGGTAGTGTTTCCTCTAGTGGTACGTAGCAATTTAAAAACATAATATCTGAAAAAATCGTTATGAATTTGAATCAAGACTTTTGTAGTATTAGTAATAGCAACACCAGCAGCGATAGCATGGCATAAACAGATGTTTTGTTTTTGTTGTTCATTTTTATTCCATATCGATTTTTTTTTTTTTTTTTTTTTTTTTTTTGAAAATCTGGTTATAAAAAAAGTTTCTTACATGTTTAGTTAGAACTATTTTGTTATCAACCATACAAATATTTAAAAAAATTGAGTAGTAGTAAATTTTAAAATATTTGAACAAGCGAAGATGTGAAATATGATTGTTTTGGTTCACGTGTACGAACAGTACACACTTCTAATTTTCGTCCTTTAAAATATGTTTTCAGTGAATTATTATCAAATGGAATTACCAGATTATTAAAAAAAAAATTAAATAAAAAAAGAATCAATATTTAAATATTTGTAGGAGGTGCTCAGTTAAAAAATAAAAACGGTAGAAAAAGACATGAAATGTAATTAAAAATCAAAATAACATTAATTCAAAATTTGTAACAATTTGTCAGCTTTAGCAAAAACTTGGTTCTTTTTTTATATTTAAATAGAATTTAAATACTTGATATTTTTCCAAGAATCATGTTTTCTGTTAGTGACGTCACTGTTTTAAATAACATTTATTTTTGTCTGTTTGTCATAATTCTTGTAAAGTTTCACAATGGATATCAAACACCCTCTTAAACAAAACAAAAAAACTCGCTTAATTCTATGTCTAATCCTAGGTATGAGTGGCAAGCCTCCTTTTAAAACCTTTAGCCTTAACAATAACGGTAAGTGGCTGAGCTCCCCACTAAACAAACTTCCTCTGTGAGCTCATATAAGCGTTAAAAAAAAAAGCATAAAAAACGTTTAAAGAAAAGTGCACATGATTAATCTCTCATAAAAAAAAAAAAATTGGTCAACTGTCCTAAAACGCTAGGATCGTCTTGAAATGGTGAATTATTTTACATTTATATGAAACCAACCCCCACTCTAAATTTTAAAATTGTTTTTGTTTTGTTTCTATCAAGTCTTCAGGATGTTCACACATAATTTTCCTTAGCCCTATCATTAACCCAAAGTCAGAGTGGCAACCTCCCCACCTTCTCATAATTGCACAAAGACCCTCTTAAAACCATGCATAATCGCCTTTTAGAAAACAAACAAAAAACACCCAGGATTTATTTCTCATAGGTAAAAAAAAGGGAGGGGGGGGCGGTAATTGCCCTAAAACACTCGAATTATTCAAAATAGGAAATCATTTTACATTAAATTTTTAAAAAATTTTTGTTTATCTTTTATTAAAGTTTTTCAAGTTGTTCACATGCAATTGTCTATAAAGGTAGAATCACATATTTTGGAGAGGTGGTCAGATGGGGGAGGGGTAACAGAAGGTATTAATCTACAATAATACCAAAGAAATATTGCAATATATTCATTTTTAACCAATCCTAGATTTCGATTTCAGTTTTTGGCACATAAAATGCATTACAATTCAAGTTCTCTAACTTCTTTTCTTTTAATGAATACATGGCATTTTTAAGCAATCGCAGCATATTTATGTGCATTTACTGCAGATTATTTGGAAACCATTCATTTTGGGAGATTTTCAGTAGCATATTCAGATTCCTAGCACAAAAATACACTTATATGGTAAATTTCATTTCTTAATCTTGTGTTTTAACAAAGATATGACATTTTTACTGAAAAAGTAGTGTAAAAAATGTGACGAAATGCATATGGTCTTAAAGAAGGAAAAATATGCAAACGTGTGAGGCACAAAAATAATCATAACTTCCTTGATTTTGATTGGATTTAAAAAATTTAAAAAAATTCTTTCGTAGCTCATCAAGCTATACATACCAATATTGAAATATTTTAAGCCATTTAAATTTTTTCATGTGTATTGCTAATGTCTGATGGAATTGAATGCTATATGAAATAGGTGAACAACACATCATTTCTTTTTTATAAAAATAGAATTCTTTCATTTTAATATTTGAAGAACCATATCTTCAACCCATCGACGAAATGTTGCGCCCCTCTTCCTGTTCTACAAGTATTTTAATGGTGGATGCTCTGACGAACAAAAGCCCTTGTATGCCCTTGACGTGAATACCCCCGACAAACCCAACAATCAGCAAAATCCCACCCCTACACAGTAGAGATCATTAAATGTAAGAAGGCCTTCTACTCTAATAGTTTCTTCCCCAGAGCTGCTAGACTCTGGAACTCCTTTCTGGGTTCCTGTTTTTCCAGCTGTACTGACATGCAGAAGTTCAAGTGTAATATTGCTGCTCAACTCCCTACATAATATCCCTGCAACTTATGTACTTGATAGTGGCCCCCTACATCAAAGTGGCACTGTGCTTTGTTAGAGGTTAAAATGCAAAAAAAAAAAAAGAGCTGAACTGACATGTAACCGAATTGAATGGAGTCTAACTTCCAACTTTTCGTAGCCTACTTGAACAGAATCCAAGTTCCAACTGTTCAGGATAGACTATCTACCTTCAATTCTCTTGATATCAAATAGATTACAATTTTTCCCTCATGAAAAAAAGAGAGAGAGAAAGATAGAAAGAGATAGATACATATTAAAAACAAAGACTGAAAATTTCAGATCTAACATTTAAGCATGTGATTGATGATTTTGCAGGCTATCACTACTTTGCCAGCAACAATGCTTAAATGTCAAGTCAAAAAAAAATTTCATTTCAATACTCAATCCTTCTCAATCTGTAAAAAAAATATATACATTACACAGACAAAACCTGTTTCATTTTTAAATCCATTTTTTTTCTTTTTATTTACGTGTTGTGTGTGTGCACGCGTATGTATATATATGTATGTATATATATATATATATATATACTCTGAAGTTTGGACCACTTTTACTTTTTAATTGATATATTTTTGCACTGCTTATTATATGTATTTTTGTATTTGTCCCCATTTATCTTCTTTCTACTTAGATTATCGACATCCTTGCTACTACTACACATAGTCTATCTCATCTTATTACTGAGATTATTATTACTAAAGGCATTAGCTTTATGCCAGCTTTTTTAAAATTTTTTTTAATTTTAGATACTGGCTCTTTCTTCTATTCTGATGAAAAGCATTTGACTCCAAAATGCCATGGCTTAAAGAAGTTCTTTTCTTTCTTGATCTGATGATGCAATAAAGTTTTATTTAATTTTAAATTCTTATCTTTTATTTCTTTAAAATATAAATTTTTATTTATACAAACATTTTTGGTTAGATATATGTACACATACTTCAGGTTTAGCCTTATTTAGGTTGAAGCCATTAAGTCCAAATTTACCAAGAAAATGGAGAATTATTTTGACAAGATATTGTACAAACACTGAGAACAAGTGATCATGTGACTGCAATTATTTTTAATTTAATGCCTAGTTTTGTTGTAATTTCTATTTATTTTTTTATTTTTTTTTAATATATCTGTTTATACTTTTTTTGTAATTCATAGACTCCACCAATCACTCTGCAAATCTTGATTCCCAACTGACCTACAACTTTTATAATTAGATTCGCTTAAAAATAAAAGGAATAATTATAGAATTACCACATTTTTATTAAATCTTTCTGCTTTATTTTAGGCTGTGTTTTACAGCTTTCTACATTGAGCTTTCACAACATCAGGGTCAACATGTAAAATTGCATTCCATGCTGAAAAAAGCTAGCTTTCGAGGAAAATCTATGTTGGTAAGTAAATCGTTTTTATTTTTATATAAAAGCGGCAATATTCTTAACAAAAGTGACATAAAAAAAATTATGCTTTGCCAATGTTTGCACTATGTTTTCATATAAAATAACATCTTCATGAGTGAAATTAAAAGAAAAGTAAGAAAGAAAGCTGTTAAGATTCAAAGTTTATATAGCATTTATGGCATGGAGTGAATGAAAAGTTTTTAAGTGACATATAGTCATTAGAATTTAAAAGATACGTTGCTGGATGTGTATTGCTATGAGTTGGGAGAGACTCATGTGTAGTCACCTCTATAGAATCTTAGACTCGTTAGTAATTCAATCTCTATCGAATTTCCATAAAACAACTCAATGGACCAAGGTGGGGGGTGAACTATAGAAACAGAATTACGATATAAGAAGTGAAAGAACGATTCAAAAAAAGAAAAACATTATGTATGAAAGTTGTTATAAAATTTGATTGTCCGACAGATGGGTGGATATTGAGGTTGGATAAAAGAAAATGTAAAGTACTTAGCTGGGTGAAGCAATCATGATCAGTAAATAAAATATCAAGATTTCCAAATGATTGGAAAATGATGTCATGGTCTATTGTTCAATCTTTTCTACTCTTTATTACCCACTCTTTCTTTCCTTTCATTTTATATCAGTATTTTCTCTCTCACTTCACTGCTCGTTTTAGTCTTTTCCTTTGTCGAATTATCCTCAGTCTTTAGGTGGCATGTTAACTATTCATTATAACTCTTTTGTGAATCCTCTAGTCGCTTGACATAAGCTCCAAGTTGATTTTTATTTTGTCTTTATGATGCAGGCCAATGCATCAAGTTGTATTATGATGATTTCATAATCCTTCGCCATATATTGCATTGAAACAAAGCATGTTTTACAAAATCCATTTTGGTTCCTGTAGTATTAGTGATTTAAACTTATTTTGATTTTAATATGGATGTGAAAATATTTGTAGAATTTTGCGCTTATTCATATAAATATCGAGATAATCAGATTCATTTTTAAATCTACTTATTCATATAAGTAAAATATATAAATAACATAAACTTTTTTTTTTGCAAGTGAATCTCAATTTATATTACTGAGTCAGATTTAGATATGAAAATATTTGTGTCTGAAAAGAAAATGTTATTTCTTTTCATGTGCATAAAATTTGCTAAAAGTTTTTATCCCTTTATTCATTTATTTTTTACATAATGGAGAAAAAAAAAATGTAGATTGGATTCAAAATGATATTAATTCAACAATTGATTACACAAATTGAATTGACCAATTTAATATTTTGTTAAATGATGGTTGTTTTTTTTTTTTTACATTAGATTGAATTTGTGAGTAAAAATAAAAAAATATATATCTATTAAGATGACATAATGAATGAATCATTTTGATCTAATACCTAGAAAATGCTGGGTATATCTACTAATACATACAATGTCATGCAAATGTTTACAAGATATTACAAAAAGGTTTCTTGATGTATTTCTATCACAAATTAATGAAACTTTTACTTCTAATGGCATTGATGTTTTAGATTTTTCTTTAAATAGTAAAACAATATTTAAGAAATGCAAAAGTTGACAATATTTTTATCACATCAATGAAAATTTATGAAGAGAAACTGAAATTCAAAGAAAGAACTTGCAAAACTTGTATGAACTAAAGGAATAGTTTCATAAAAGATGGAAAAATATTAGTCAAATATAATGTAAAAAATTTGTAGACAACTGCTCTAATCACTTTGATGCTGTAATTTGCAATAACAGTTAAACTACAAAATATTAATAGATTATTTAAATAATGTATTGTCAACTTTTGTGTTATGAAACATTATATTTACTTTGTGAATTATTTTTATTGATTTTATTTTTACAAATCTTATTGTCTGATGTGTATTATGAGCGATAAAAGTTACATAATTCTATGTTAGAAATACAAGAAACCTTTTTGTATATGATGTCAACTTTTGTGTGGCATTGTAGATAAAGATAAGAAGTATAGCAACTGGCCCTGACGGCATTCCAGTTATAGTGCTGCAAAAGCTCCAACCAGAACTTGCCCCCATACTTATAAAACTGTTTAAGCGTTGCCTTAAGGAGAAGTGCTTTCCAACACGTTGGAAAACCTCATCAGTATGCCCTGTATTTAAGAATTCAGGTGAAAAGTCATCTCCCTCTCAGTACAGACCAATAAGTCTCCTGTGTGTCATGAGTAAGTTGTTGGAATCCATATTAAATAAAGAAGTAGTCAACCACCTCAACAGAAACACCCTTCTTAGTGACATGCAATATGGTTTCCGCTCTGCAAGATTTACAGCAGATGTGCTAACAGTTATATCACATAGGATTAGTGAATCTCTTGACAAAGGTTTCCTTTCCAGGGCAATTGCTCTTGACATATCAAAGGCCTTCGATAAGGTATGGCATAAGGGCCTACTTCACAAGATATCCAGCTACGGTATTACTGGAAATGTTTTCTCAATCATTAAATCATTTCTCTCTGATAGGTTCATAAGAGTAGTGGTTGATGGGCAGAAATCAGAGGCCCACAGTATTAATGCTGGAGTTCCCCAGGGGTCACTTTTAATGCATCTAAAACCAAGCTTCTATCTTTACATCATCAACGCTCTGATCCCCATCTGGCATCAATTGAAATGGATGGATCTCGTCTTGGGGAGGCTTCATGTTTTGACAAGCTTTTGGGTTTGACATTTACTCCTGATCTGAAATGGAACACGTACATCAAATCTGTTGCCAGGGACGCTGGAAAAATGGTGGGATCCTTCTACCGCTCCAGAAGATATCTCACTACTGATGCAATTCTCTATCTGTATAAAAGCCAAGTACGTCCAAGGATGGAATACTGCTGCCACATCTGGCCAGGAGCTGCTAAAAACAGCCTATCCTGCTTTGACAGAGTACAAAATAGACTTTGTGGTTTGGTGTGGGATGCCCTTTTCTCTTCCCTCCAGCCTTGGATCCAAAATACATCCATCATTTGATTTCATTTTTACAAGTTTTAAGTGACTTTTCAAAATAAAATGAAAACTTCTTTTTTTTTTTTTTTTTAGTCAACCAAAAGAAAGAAGATGTTGCTGCAAACCGTTGTTGATGGACCATTACAAAATGCCCTGAGTTTAATGAAATGATTAAATATTTGTTTTTTTTTGTTTTTTTTTTAATTTATAATCGCATTTTACAAAACTACAACCATACAATCATCTCAGGAAATAATGTCATGACAGTAAAATCATTTTCCACCCAGCCTTATGAGAAATAACTAGAAAGAGATTAATGCTATGCAAATTTGCTAAAGCGTTTTTCCTCGCATGAATTCAAAGGTAGTTTGTTTTTGTTTTTTTGATTAATTAAACTGACTTTAAACTTGGTTACTGTGATCCCATATCCTAACTGGATTAATTAATTATGCTGTTTATGCAATTAGCATAATCAAATTAACTGACTTTAGGTTTAAAGAAAAATCAAGGATTGAAATGATTTGGAGATTAAAAAAAATAAAGTCAGCAGCAGTTACCTCCCTTACACATCTAAAATGTGTAATTTTTTGTGTATATTTTATTAAAGAAATTGAAAAATAGTCTTTATTTTTGTTTTTGTTGTAATGTGTTAATTGAATGGTGAAACATAAAACAAATAAAAACGATTTTAAAATGATTTAAATTTCTTTAACGTTTTAAAAATTATCTGTTTTATATTTGCTTAACCAAATTAAAAATGTTTCTTTTTCAGTTATCAATATTTTGGAAGTTATGAGTTGGAAATTCATCTTGTTATCATCCGAAATATTCTCAGTAGAAACATAAGTGTGGGCACACAGAATTGAAGGATGAAAACAAAAATGAGTTATTTGTAATTATGCAAAAAAACTTTCATTTACATTTTTCATAGCATTAGTTTTGTAAATTGAAATTTTACCTAAAAATTAAATCATTTACATTCGTTTGAAAAAAAAAATGGTCTGTTTCTCAGTATCTGTTTCAATTTGGAATTTTGAACACAATATGGAAATAAACTAATGAAAAAGCATTTTTATACTTTTTAAAAGTAGTTACTAAACCACACAAAGAAAAAAAAAATAGTGATTTGTATTTAGAAATAAATATAAGAAAAACAGGAAGGCATGAAATAAAGTTTTCGAAACCCAAAGAAAACACAAAATTAGAATTTCTGAGCATTAATTTTAATTGCAGTGATTTCACAAAAGTGTAAAAATATTTGGAATATCATCCCATGAATACTTCGGATAACCATAAAAACTGTTAATTTAGGCATGAAGTTATTTTTCTTGCATCATCAAAAAACAAACATTAGAATTGTTATAATGAGAGATTGTATCTTATATTATTTACAGTCAAAGTAAAACTTTAAATGTACAACAGATGGCAGAAATCTAGAAGTAGTTCTGCAAGCAGCAGCCAGAGTGTTGACAGCTTACAATTTATGGTTTAATTTCCCAGCTCTGTGCTGATTGATACAAGCATTTAACTTCTTTTCTGGCTTGCCTAATCAGAAGCCATCTCTCAAATGAGCTGAGTACACAACCAAGTTTGATAAAAGAAAGTGTCTGTTAGTAGTAATACACACGGACGAAAAAACGTTTTGGATAATCACAGATTTCAAGGTAGTTCTACTAAAATAGCCATATTTTTTAAACCAAAGCACTTCAAGTCTTCAAATTACTACTGTTTTGTTCGAAAATGAAATACTTTCAAATGAATTAATAAATATGAATGTACATTATATATTTTAAGAGTTTTAAGCAAATAAAGTGATAAAAATGTGAACGTCATAAAATGGCGTTTTCGGTAAGGTTTTGTAATGACCCCCCCCCTGTTTTCTAAAGGTCCGTACCGTGATTGTATGAAGAATTTCGTCATGAAATTTGGGAACCAATCAGAAGAGGTGTTAATCTTAATACTGTCAAGTGTCCGAAATATTTTTGACCATTTCTGTTTTTGTCGTGTTAAAAATAAGACTTTAATATGACGAGTATCGAACATTTTGAAAAAAAAATTCTTCGGACACCCAGTAGTAAGTAAATCAATCTTTTTACTATCTTTATCAGTTAAAAGTATTATTTTATGTTGAGTAGGACCGCGGTAATTGATAATTTAAAAGGACCTACCCGAAAAAAAAATTGTTTCTATTTCTCGAATTTGGTCAAATGAAGTTAGTATTACTAGAAGCAGCAGCAGCAGCAGCTCCAGCCTGTAGAATCAGCCATAGCACAGCACAGTGTATAAACAACACATGTTCTTTAATTTTTATTCAAGAACGAATTAAGAAAAACATGAAAATATGAATATAAATGTTCTTATGTTTAATTAGAGCTATTTTGTTATCAGAATAACATTAGTTTAGAACTATTCGGTTTTCAGAATGTATAATAACAACAATCCCAACCAATTCGGCATTATGAATCTGTTGCAATTTCTCACATTTCTCGTCAAATTTAAAAACATGATTAAAAAAACAAAATAAACTTTTGTAGATATATAGCTTGCATGCACTTTTATTCTTTAAATTAGTTTTGAACAGCGAATTAAAACGATGTTTTGCTGCGAACAGCCACAAATGTTTTTTTTCAAAAATCAAAATAAGTATCAAAATCTCGTTTATACATAGATTCGAAAAAGTTGTCAAAAAACAAATATATAACAAATAAATGTTATCAAAGGCAAGATAAGTTACTTTTATACCTAACTGGATAATTTTCTAGTGTTTTTATTTAATGTAACATGTTTATTCAGCTCGAAAAACGTACAGTGTTTACCGATGTATTGGAAAATTAAAAATGGCGCCCTGCCCGACTCTCTTTGACATGGTAAGTTTGAGAAAAGGAGTTAAAAATAAAAAAAAAACTATACAAAATACTGTTAAAAACTCACCGAATATATTTCAGCCTATGTCACGGTAACATATATTGAGCGAGTTTTTGGCAGTATTTTGTCTACTTTTTTATTTTTAACTCTTTTCCCCAAACTTACCGTTTCAAGAGAGTCGGGCGCCATTTAAAATTTTCCAAAACATCGGTAAACACTGTTTTCAAGCTGAATAAACATGTTACATTAAATAAAAACACTAAAAAATTATCAAGTTAGGTAGAAAAGTAACTTGCTTTTGATAACATTTATTTGTTATATATTTGTTTTTTGACAACTTTTCGAATCTGTGTATAGTAATACAAACCCTCAAAATCTATATCAATATTCTTGAAATTTTAAAAGCAGTTAGAAAACACATCAAACTACAATTAGGAAGCTTTTTATTTCGTTATTTTTTTTTTCTACTTATTAAGCGAAAGATATTTTTACAACCTGCTCAGGCGTAGTATAAACGGCCTATGGAATTAACACCTTCAACCTCGAAAATAGAAATCAACAAATTTATGGAATTTTCTTTGACTTCACCTCTAATCCAAATTATGTGTGGCAAGTCTCCTCCTAAAACACTCTTTAACCCTAACAATAACACTAAGTTCGAGTGGCAAGCCCCCCCCCCCAACAAAATACCTCTGTAAGCCACATACAAGCATCTAAAACAAACAAACAAAAAATAGATCCTTCCTTAAAGAAAAATACACATAAAAATAAATTGGTTAACTGTCCTAAAATGCTAGAATGGCCAGGAAATGGTGAATTATTTTACATTAAATTTTTGTGAAACTAACCGCTCCCCCTTTTAATATTGTTTTTGTTAGCTTTGTCTCTGTCAAGTTTTCAGTATGTTCACACATAATTTTCCTTAGCCCTACAATTAATTCAAAGTCCGAATGGCAACCCTCCCCATATTCTCATTGCATAGAAACCCTCTTAAAACTACACATAATCATTTAAAAAAAAAAAAAAAAAAGCATGCATATTTTCCCATAGAAAAAAAAACAGTTAACTGCCCTAAAATGCTAGAATGACCTGTAATAGGAAATTATTTTACATTCAATTCTAAAATAATTTGTTTATCTTTCATTAGTTTTTCATGGCATTTTATACATAATTTCCTAAAAAGGTAGAATCACATTTTAGAGGGGTGGTCAGAAGGAGTTGAGTGGGGTTAAACAGAAGGTGTTAATCTAGAATAATACCAAAGAAATATTGCAATATATTCATTTTTAAATGGTCTTATGTTTAGATTTAAGTTTTTTGTACATAAAGCACATTACAATTCAACTTTGAGTTCTCCAACTTCTTTTCTGTTTATGGATACATGGCATTTTTAAGGAATTGCTGCATATTTATGCACATTTACTGCAGATTATTTGGAAACCATAAACTTTGGGAGGTTTTCAGTTGCATATTCTGATTCCTTGTACAAAAATACACTTATATGGTAAATTTCATTTCTTAGTCTTGTGTTTTAACAAAGATATGACATTTTTACTGAAAAAGTAGTGTAAAAAATGTGACGAAACGCATATGGTCTTAAAGAGGGAAAAATATCCATTGTGTGAGGCACAAAAATAGCCATAACTTCCTTAATTTTAATCAGATTTTAAAAATTTAAAAAGATTCTTTCTTAGCTCATCAAGCTCTTTCTATGCATACCAATATTGAAATATTTCAAGCTATTTCAATTTTTTCATGTGTATTGCTACTGTTAAACTTTCTCTTTCTGGCCAGAAGGTCACACAGCGAGCTGACCATCCAGTTTCTTTCAACCCCAAAAGATGCAACCAAAACGATGAAGAAACATGGAGTGTTTGCTTTTGAGAATGTATTCTTGAATCTAAAATCTAATGGGCATTTCTTACAATAGTCTACAAAACGGCAGATGATGCCATGTTGTTTGTTGTCAACCGGTATTTGAAAAATACATTCCAGTAATCCAGTTTAGGTCTGGGGTAGCCAATCAAATTACCCAGAGTTTAATAATGGAAGTGTAAAAGTGTTCAGTATTTATGCATGGTAGGTGTAATGGGTTAAAAGTACAGAATGAAAAAAATAAACACTTACAGTAGGACTGGTATTAAGAAACAAATTTAAGAAAATACCCAATTTTTTCTGAGCAAGTAGCAGTAGATATTTTAATGAGGTTAAAATCACCAACCTCAAAGTATAACTATTTTTGGGGAACAAGGGTGCTTGGAATTATAGGAATTTATGATATTAAATGAAATCAACTAATATCTGGAAAACATGCAGCAGATATTGGTAGGTATTGTTACCATACTGAATTTATATGTGGCATCTGTGTTTCTATTGCTCAGTAACTTGAATGTAGCCTGTACCTCTATAAGGCCACCATTCGCCCATGTATGGAGTATTGTTGTCAAATTTGGGCTGGTGCCTCTGCTACTAGTCTCACTCCTGGACAGAGCTCAAAAGATAGTCGCCAACCTAATAGGTCCTGAACTGTAAACTAGGTTTCAGTCTCTCTCCCACCGACAAAATATTGCATCCCTCTGCCTGTTTTACAAGTATTTTAATGGTGGATGCTCTGACGACTACAAAACCTTGTACCCCCCCCCCCATCCTCTAACGTAAATACTTCTGATAAATCTGAAAAGCAGCAAAATCCCACCCCTACATAGTAGTAATCTCCAGAGGCCAGAAAGCCTTCTGCTCTAATAGTTTCTTCCTCAAAACTGCTAGACTTTGGAATTTCCTCCCGGGTTCCTGCTTCCGACTGTACTGACATGCAGAAGTTCAAAGCATTTTGCTGCTCAACTCCCTACATAGTATTCCTGCAATTATGTCCCAGATAATAGCTCCCTACATCAAAGTGGCACTGAGTCTTGTTTGGAGTGAAAAGGCAAAAAAAAAAAAATTGTCATTTTCTTTCTCTATTGATTCTTATGTAAGCTCCAATACAATTTGTTGAGCTTTGCATTATCTTGATAAGTCTCCTATTAATAATTGATCTTATTCTCTTCCTTTAAATCCCCCATATATATATATATTAATAGGATAGTGTCTTATTTATTTCGTGTGTCACGCTTACATCCAAGTGACTGTCGTTTAATTGTTATGGATTTCCATTTCTTGTAATAAAGAATTTTACCAAGAATTATTCATAACTAGTAAATAATGGGCAATCAACAATTCCTCCAACAATCATGAGTTTGTTTGCTCAGCAACCGAGAAGGCTAACATGCTTGTCAGTCGGTTTGCCTCCAACTCCACACTGGACCCTGCTAACCACCCCCTCCCAGACTTTCTTTTGCGGGCAGACACTACGCTAGACGATCTGAAAATCACCCCTTCTCAGGTGCATGCTATCATAAAAAATCTTGATACTTCAAAAGCATGTGGACCTGATCTCATGCTGTGGTATTAAAAAAATGTTCCGCCAAAGTAGCTCTAGTTCTCTCCAAACTTTACAACAAATGCCTTAATGAATCTTGCTTTCCTGCCTGCTGGAAAACTGCTTCTGTGATACCAGTTTTCAAGAATTCTGGCGAAAGAACTGACCCAGTAAATTATCGCCTCATTAGCCTCCTCCCACTTTTCGCCAAAATATTTGAGTCCTTAATTAACCAAGCTCTAGTCCATTACCTTACAGATGCTAAACTTTTGACCGACCAACAATACGGATGTAGGCAAGCCCATTCCACAGCAGACATCCTAACTGTAATCTCTGAACGTATATACCATTCAATGGACAAAGTAGGGGAGGGTAGAGCAGTAGCTCTTGATATATCTAAGGCTTTTAACAGGGTATGGCATGAAGGTCTTCTTAGGAAAATCAAATCATACAGTATCATTGGAAGAATATTTAACATAATTAAATCCTTCTTAGATAAGAGAAAAATCCAGGTTGTCCTTGACGGTCGTATATCTAAACAATTTGATATAAATGCAGGAGTGTCTCAAGGGTCTATCCTTGGACCTCTATTATTCCTAATATTCATAAATGACCTCCTTGACAAAATTGTCTGTGAAATGAGTATATATGCTGATGCCACCACGCTCTATAAGAGGCATGACAGGAAAACAAAGGAACACATATCTAAAGAAATGGCAGAAACACTAGAGGATGACCTCCAATCTGTAGTGGAATGGGGACAAAAATGGATAGTCACCTTCAATGCTGCCAAGACTAAACTTGTTTCCTTCAATAATTACAAGAAACCTTCTCTACCACCAATAGCAATGGCCAAAGACTCTTTATCTGAAAGCACATCTTTTAAACTCCTCGGCCTAACGTTCACAGGAAACATGAGTTGGAACAATTACATTGAGAGCATTGCCAGAACCGCTGCGAAGAAGGTAGGTTCTCTCTACCGTGCTAGAAAGCTACTAACACCCGAAAGTATCCTGTACCTCTATTAGGCCACCATTCGCCCATGTATGGAGTATTGTTGTCATATTTGGGCTGGTGCTACTAGTCTCTTGCTCCTAGACAAGGTCCAAAAGAGAGTCGCCAACCTAATAGGTCCTGAACTGTCATCTAAGCTTCAGCCTCTGTCCCATCGATGAAATGTAGCATTCCTCTGTCTGTTCTACAAGTACTTTAACGGTGAAGCACTCGTACCCCCTCGACGTAAATACCCCCGATAAACCCGACAAGCAGCTAAATCACACCCCTTCACAGTGGAGATCCCTAGATGTAAGAGAGCCTTATACTGCAGTAGTTTCTTCCCCAGAACCGCTAGACTTTGGAATTCCCTTCCAGGTTCCTGCTTCCCCAGCTGTACTGACATGCAGAAGTTCAAGTGTAACGTGAACTGACATCTTGCTGCTCAACTTCCCACATAGTACCCCTGTAGATTATGTCCCTTATAGTAGCCCCCTACACATCAAAGTGGCAATGTGCCTTGTTTGGAGTGAAAATGTAATAAGAAAAAAAGTTCTGAGTTTAAATACAACTGAGGGCACTCCAGTAATCTATTTTTTTTTATAAATTTTATCAAGAATTTGTCATAAGTTTTGGTTTATGTTCCAGCTGATGCACCCAAGTCATATGGATATATTATTTTTATTTTTGATTGCAACTTTCTAATATATAAATATCTATGAACATTAAATCTATAATAATATATATGAAATCTGCAAGAATTAAAATATATTTAAGCATACTTTAAGACTGGGCTATGCTGGGCATCCCTGCTAGCTTAGATAAATACTATTGCAGTTTTAATATCAGATAATATATTATATATTATCTACAGAATGTCAACATCAAGATATTACATATGAATGAGTCCCACTAGTGTGTGTGTGTGTGTGTGCATATCTTAACCCCTCTCCACTAAAACAAATAAAAAAACAAAACAAAAACATGATTTTCATACATTTTTATTTTCCAACAGAATTCTTAGAGAATCTGTCATTTACATGGAATGGTTTCATTAACAACAGGTTAGTAAGTAGATGACACCTTTAAACAAATAAAAGTTAGTATTAACCAAAATAAATTATTAATCATTTTTTTTTTTTAAATATCCAGGTAATTCCTGAAGCCATACAATAGTTAATAAATTTAACGCACATTATACACATGTAATAAAACAAAAGCAATATCTTAATATTGATGTTTACATGCATTAAGGCGGGTTAGTACATTAGGGCAGGTCGATTTGCAACTTTTTTCAGAAAATCAACATGGCACTGGTGATGATAGTTGGGATTTGATATGATAAGAACATATACCAAAAATTAGATTCCTATCTTGAACAGAAAATAGCATTTAATTTTAAAAATCGTGTAGAAAAATTCTGAAAAATCCTTAATTTTCATAGCATTTTTCACAACACTGACTGAAATTTCACTATTTTTATAAAAAAATTCAATTAAAATTGATATATTTATATGAAATACATTGAAAGAAAAATAAATACATGAATTATAATTTTAATTATGAATCACAACTAGCAAAATATCTCAACTTTTACTGCATTGATTAAACAAAAATTTTAAAAAAAGCTAATTAGCAACTAAGTCTTTTAAATTTCACAATTCAAAAAGATATGTGGAGATGTATTACACAATATAACAACTTGATACAAGTTACAGAACCATGTATTTTAATTTTTTTTTTAGAGGCAATAATATAAACTTATAATAGAACTAATTTGTTCTTCATAATTTCCTTGAGGAAAATGAAGGTCTAATTTGCTCGCACGATGACTTTGTAATAATGTATCTATGTCTTGCTTTCTACCCATATACAACTTTTGGAGAAAAATCAATCAAATTTGACCAGTGTGTGGCTGCAACATTGATAGTAGTAATTTTTTCATTTTTTTTTTTTTTTTTTTTTTTTTTTTTTTGAGTTGTTCAATATTTTTGGAAAAAACAACACCAAAGAAACAAAATTATTTTAAAACACTCATTTTTTTATATTTTTGCGATGTAATATGAATAAAACTAACTATTGTTTGGGTAAATTAAGAAAACTAATAAAATTTAATGGATAAATATTTATTTACCTAATGGACAAAATCGTTTGAATGCCCTCTTCTCTCACATCCAATTCATCTGAGTTTATCATCGATATTATATTTTCCAGAAGTAGTGCAAAAGCACTATATCTTAAACTGTTTAAAACAGTAATTTAGATTTCAGTTAACTGTTTTGTTCTCTGAATCATATTAAAATATACTGTTGTTCGTAAAAAAAAATGTTGTCGGTTTTGATCTCAAACCAACTAACTGCATACACTTGGATGATAAATTTGACCAAAATGTTTAATTTATCATAGTGTTTGAGGATAGACAACTCTAGTCCATGTGGCTTATGTTAGCCATATTTCTTGATTCAAGGGCCCAATTTTCTAAGTTAACTTCTCCACAAGAAATGCCAACAGCATACTCAAAAAGTAGCCTCTGGTCTTCACATTTAAATTATTTGTTTCTTCTGCTATCAGATAATGATGATCGGGAGGAACACTAATTTTTTTAGAATTCTACTTGAGGCAAATCTTGATAATTATTGATACAAAGTTTCCCCAAAGGACCAGTAAATGTTCTTAGGCTTTTTGTTGTTCCATCAATTAATTTAAAAATTGCTGTAAATGGCAGTTATTCTAGTGGAACCTGAAAATTGGAAAGTTTGCATGTTTAATAATAGAGCCAGATTACATTATAAATACCAATATATTATTTTATTTTCCACAAAAAAGGAACATAATTGCAGGTGAATCTATAGAATTAATTTTACCTCCTTGTTAGAAGGACAAGTGCAGATTATGTGCCTTGTTTGACAATTTTCTGTCTTGCACTTTACTGCAAAGTCATCACAGAAAGTTTACAGCTACAAGAAGATATATCAAACAGTCTGTGTATCTGTTCCTTCATTCTTTTCAATTTGATTGCTGCAAGAGATTTCCTGTCAATCTGTTTGTCCCTCTTATAGCAAAATATATTGACCTTCTGTCCTATATAATGTTACCTTAAAAAGGGCAATTGTGGATTGACTGCTTGCCGAATACTAATTATTTCCTTGGCAATTAACTTAGAAATCTCACAATTTTTTTAAGTGGGGATAACTGTTTTCGAGGAACTAACTAAACTGGATGACTTGTCGTGAAGTTGGGGGTGCTGTTTCATCCAAATGACAAGGTGGACCAGCAAATTTTATGAACTACGGGTTAAAGCTGAACGTCGTGCTTTTACCGACATTTTAATCTGAAAAGTAAAATAAATAAATGGATTATAACTGAAGGAAATTGTAGTAGGCTATCTTCCAGTTTCATACGTAAAAAAATAAGTGCTAGTTATAAGAAATAATGAAAAACTTTGTAGAGTTGAATTAGATGTATTGAAGAAAGAGGATCAAACCAAATCAGAGGCATAATAGTATTCAGCTTAAACATTTTTAGATTTTAGCTCTGCCTTTGATAACATGAATTTATCCATAAAGAGATTCATTCTTGCTGTAGCTGTGCTAGTGTTTAGAGTTTGAAAACCAGTGCTTGTGCATCTATGTTACTATGCTATTTATAATAGTATTTTCAAGTTAAATTTAATTTTTATGAAAGTTTTGTTTATTAAATTTGTAGGTGAAAGTACAGAATAGTTACAATACAACCTCCTTCCCATATTAAGAATGGCTTTCCAACTAAAGTTATTTTATCACAATAATGCACACATAACGAAAAACCTTTAAACGAGTTTCCTTATTTATTTGTATTAATCTTTGTGGGTTATCTGATTTTAAAACTATAATTTTAAAGAAAAACAAGGTTTAAAAATAATTACTCCCTAAAAATAAAAGAAATTAAAATTTGACACTAATTTTCTGCAAAGTATTTTTTTATTAAGCAGAAAAACTTGAAAATTTACGTGGTTATCTTTCGTAAAGAATGTGTAGAATAAAATTGTATTGACTTTTTTTTTGTTTTAATATAAAACTGGAGTATTACCATATTTTAATAAAAAATTTCAAATAGAATTTTATATGAAATATTAGGTTGGTGCAAAAATAATGTTTTTGACGTTCATTTGAATGCCAACAAATGACACTGTTTTTGTGTCAACCTAATAGAAAAACAAATTAAAAAAGATAAAACAAATATGTTTAAATTCACTGCAGACACTTGAAATATAATAATATATATTTTAAACAAGTCTTTTTCGTTTTTCCTTTCGAAATAATTAAGCCTAAATCGTAATGTTTTCAAATCAAATAATAAACAAACGTTAATTTTCAATATCAAGCGTGTTTTACGATGGTGAAATCTAAAATGTTTCCACCTCCAAAAAGTTCCTGCAATGAAAAAGCGAATTTTGGTTATTATTATTTAAAAAACATAATTTTGCCTTTACACTTAATATTTATTTTATTAATGCATTATCCTCACTTATTTTATTTAAAAATGTAGTTTAAAAATTATTCTAAATAATGATTCTATTTTCTTAACAATATACGTATTGTTAAGAAAATAGAATCATTATTTAGAATAATTTTTAAACTACATTTTTAAATTGTTTTGACGACGGGACGTTCTTGACAATTCACTGAAAAACTTTTAATCACTTCAATTTTTCAACTTTTAAAGTCATTTCCTCAAGCAAAGATAACGATTTTGAGAAAAATATTTCGTGTAGGTCTTTTCTATGTCAAACCCCAACTATCATCACCATTGCCTCACCGGGTTTCCAAAATCGACCTGTCCTATGTGTATACAAGTTGCTGTTTGGTAATAGAAAAGAAGTAGCAGCAGAACAAGTATTTATCCAGGAATATGTATTTTCGTTTGCCTCAAAAATAAATTTGCAAGCTTCAAACATTTTCCATTTTCATTTCTTTCACAGTGAGTGGATCACCAAATTATTCACACAAACCTACTAATATAAAATAATTTTCCAACAACAACATTGTAGGGAATACTGGACGATGAAAGATAAGGACTAAATGATATTTTCTGAATATTCAAGTTTTTATATGAGATCAGAGATTGAGATATTTCCTATTTAATCAATGAATTACTTAGAATTAATAATTTTAGCTGAACTTCTGGTCATCAGCAAAAGGAAGATCACCCATTCTAGAAGTCACTATTCACAAAGACAGAAGGCCGTTTTTTTGTGGGGATATTCAGCTCCTTAAAAAGACAGAACACATACTACATTTTGGTCTTTGTAGGCCAGAGAATTGGTTCAGAAATCTTTAAAAAATGGTTGACCTTTCTTGGTCTTCAGGATTAAAGTGTGGTATCTGTTCTGCTAGGTCAGTGAAAGAAATCTTTCTAGAGTGGCATTATTTTTCTCTGAAATCAAAGTGCCCCTTTTTGTTTCTCCACATTTAAAACCAACCTTGTAATAAATTCTATCCTTGTGGAAAGGCAAGCAAATAGAGAACTTGTGATGTTAGAACTATGACTATTAGTCTCTCAGGATTTTATTAATGTCAGATATAACATGACAATGTGACAGTCTGAATTGCATAGAAACGATTTTCTATTCCATTGACACTAGTAAGTCTTCACAAAAGGTATATAAAAAAAAACTGCTTCAGTCAGATAAGGCAAATGTTGGACAATGTTTTTATTAAAATACAAAAATATTATTATCAATAGATTTCATAGATTTTTTTACAAGTCATATTTAGGATGATAGCAGAGTTTCTATTCCCTTAGTCACAAATACTCTCACCCTTCATGGATGTTGGGAAGAGAATAAAATACCAGTGAATATCACAAATATATTTTTTCAAGCCAAAGTCTCATTTGAATATTTTTAATTAAAAAAAAATATATTACAATTTTTAAAAATGTATATTATAATTTTTCTTTCCAGTTAATTACCCACAAAACCAGCTTGATTTTTTTTTTAATATTAAAAACAGAGTTATAGCAATTTTATCCTTACAACAAAAACAAATGAGCGATTAATGTCAAAGCCACTAAGCGAGAATTCATAAAAGAAAAAGAAGTTTTCAATGTTTTAAAAGAAAGGTGTTAGACACTTTTCTTAGCTAGTTAAAGACAATACATGGGAGGATGACAACAAAGCATTTTTATAGCTTGATGAGAGCAGCCAGACGTTATGAACAGTTTTAGATATTTCTTTTTTTCAATTTTCTTATTTTGTTTTAGCTTGGGTTTGGGCATCCTACTGGATGCCAGACATTCACCCGCTATCCCATACATTCCAACCAAGAGATCTTTTAAAGATTTTAACTGTCCCTTTAATTGCTTGAATCTCTCTTGCACTTGATTCACTGGGTATATTTGTCAGGTAGTTTTTTTTTTAGTTTTTTTTTTATTCTTTTTTTTTCAGGAGTCAGTTGTTCCTATAATTACTGGAATGATGATCTTCCTAAGATTTCATTTTTTTCATGTCGTACATAAAAACCTACCAGTTTGTTTGAAAATATGTTAAGTAGAATTGGGACAATTCACTGGGCAGTATTTTCATTGATCCAACATTTTGTTACAAAGTCTAATGGAGGAGGAGGAGGGGCATAGTTATGAAATGTAATCAATGTTAAACAAAAAAACTTACCAATAACAATTGGTTATTAGCAGGACTTGAAATTTCATGGTGCTTTTTCCATTAATCTATAACTTACTGTCAATAATAATCTTTTTGAAATAATGTCTGCCAGGATGAATTCACTGACAAAAAATTACTCTTCTATTGTACACATTGTTAGTTTATTTAAAATTTTCATTTAATTATTTTGAAAATAAATATGCCTTCTTAAAAATAATTATTTATTAGAACAAAGTCACTTTTTAAAACAATTATATAAAATTGTAACTTTAGTCAATGGAATGACAATTTGATTTTTTTTAACAATTCATTTGAGAAATGAGTAAAGTTGGATTTTCTTTTTTTACAATAGCAAAATCATATCAATCATCAGTTTTTGCATTTATAAAATACAAAAAAAAAAAAAAGAAAAAAATTCACTTTCGTACAATATATCAAATTTAAATATCCAACATTAATTTCAAACTCCTTTCTAAAAATTTCTAACAAGAGAAATAACTTGATATTTTTAAACATTACCAAATACCATATAATAATTGAAATGATTTTAATGTATTTCTAAAAAACAAGATAGGCATTATTGCAGCTTGATTGTGCATTTTAATCAGCTACAAATTTTAATATTTAGAAACATTTCAAGTTTACTTCTGACGGACTACATTAACACGTGCAATCATGTTATGTGGATATTCAACATTGGGTTTTGACAACTCATCTAGTTTCTGCATCTGTAAAAATAAAAAATAGGAAATGTTATTTTTTAAATTATAATTAACATTGTTAATCCTAGCAAAATTATGTGATCAGAGGTTGCATGTTTCTGCTGGTACATTACTACAAACCACCACCACCACAAAAAAAAGATAATGCATGGGAGGCTGACAACAGAACTTCTCCACTTCCTAATTGAGTATTAAAACAATGCAATAGTACAATTAATAGAAATAATAGTAGACGGACAGTCTCAGTATGATTTGATAAAAGATACAATGTTCTTGTTTTTAAACGATTAAAGATTAAAAAAAAAACAACAAAAAAAGTAAAACAGCTTTTATACAATTTTTTAATCCCTAAAATTATATTCAATTAATACTACATTTTCATTTATCGCAAAAAAATGGTCTCATACAATTTGTGATTAAATTTTAAACGGTTACACAAATTTATGACCCTCCAATTAGTTTTATTGAGTTGAAATTGGAATGCATTAAATTCCATAAAAGTTTATTGATTTTATTTTTTCAATGTGATTGAACTTTTCAATTAATGTGATTGAACTTCAATAATACTGGTGAATAGTGAATGTATTTATAAAATAAAATGATAAAAAATCACTTTCATACAATATATCAAATTTATCCAACATTAATTTCAAACTCCTTTCTGAAGATTTCTAACAAGGGAAATAACTTGATATTTTTAAACATTACCAAACTCCATATAATAATTGAAATGATTTTAACGCCTTTCTAGTAAACAAGAGGTATTATTGCAGCTTCATTATGCATTTTGCATTTATTTGTTCACACAAAAAATTAGACAAAAGATTTTGAAACAACAATGAACAGGATATTGCTGATATACAGCAATTTACATAACAAAAAAGTCACATCCATAGAGATTCTAATCTAATGAACTCCAGTGGAAAATAAAAACTGTTCTTATCTGTGAGGAGAGCGAATTTGGTTTCTACAATATCTGATTCTGTTAAAACAAATTAATGTGAAAAGGTTGTCAAACAATTTGGACCGTCATTCTTGTGATAAGAGACTATTATTACATTGCTGGGTAAAATTGAACAAACTAAGAACCGTTATCCTGGAAGTAAATTAATGCGACCAGAAACTTTTTTTTTCACCCAAAATACAAAGATTTTATGTGTGATAAAAAAAAAAAAATTGTAAAGAATTGGGTGTGAGAAAGGTGCTTTGTATTTAATTAGCAATTTAACAAAAGAGTAAAGTGATTGACTAGTGTATGAATAAACAAAAATGCCTTATGGTGGAATTTAATTTTGTAATGTAATTAATGAGTGGGAGGGGATACTTGTTGATTTGTTTGCTTTGCCATGGGGTGTGAGCTTTGATTTTAATTGATAACATCATAAAAGAATGAAATGACTGATGTATGAATGAGCCAAAATGCATTATGATGGAATTATAATTCTATAAGGAAATAAATTTTGGAGAACGGAATACTAACTTTTGCTCGATTGCGATTGGCCTTTTGTAATTTACAAAGGTCCAACCACAAACACTCTGCAACCAAGCAAAAGTCAGTCTCTCTCTCATTCTCCAAAATTTGTCTTCTCCACATGCTACTGTGGACATAACTGGAAATTCCTCTGCATTAGGAACAGCTAATATTACACCGTCCATGTTCAGTTTTTATTTCCATACATTTCACTATAGTCCTTTCCACAACATGCCTTGACATACCGACCTCTCCCTTGCCAAGTTACAGTTACTTCTGATTGGCTGTTAGTCGGAATTAACAAACATTGGAATATGCGATCTCCAAACAGATAGACAGCACTTTCCAGAACAATGCGATGCCATTTTGTTTCCCCTCTCACAAAAAATAAACAACAAAACATTTGACTGCTTCTAAGAATATAGGATTGCTAACAAAAAAAAAACAAAAAAACACTGATCTGCATCTACATTTTTATACAAACCAATTCCATTAATTTTCATATAATTTTTTCAGTTGCATCCGTTTGCTTTCCTTATTGCCACTTATAGTTGTGCTTTTTGATGTTCCCCTCCCCATGTTATAAAAAGGTTTCTGAATTGATATTCCTTCCAAACGACAATAACAGCTTTGTGTCTGGGTGTTTGTCGATTTGACTTTTGTTGTTTATATTTATGTGTCCCTTAAAGATTATGAGTTTTCTTTGTCTTTTTCATCAGCATTCAATTGATGATTTTCCATATAACTATTTATAAATTTTATGCACCGTTTAAATAAGGAAAAGGGGTGCTTTGAAAACTACCCCACTAAGGCACAGTTAGGCTCAATGTCATTTTTAGTATGAGCCCTCAACCCTAGATAAAGTGCACTTTTGATTAGGAAAAAAAAAATTGCTTGTTATTGGTTCAAATTCTGTAGAAGCACAAAATTTAAATAGTACATGTTTAATATAGCTATTTATAACTATTCTGACGGTTACTGTATCTATTCTGTCTTTGTGTCACACTTCCACTGGGCAACACCGGTACACGGGTCCTGCTAGCAAACAATATCCCTCACCCCACCCCCAGCAGACAGAGGAAATTAGATTGTGGAAAAATACTGTGGTTCTTATGTTCATTGATGCAGTACCGAAAAAAGAAATAAAACATTTCCATGTTTGTCATGTTACACAGAAAAAGGAAAGAGAAGAACCCCTTTTTCTGTTGAAATTAGAAGCTGCATACCATCACTGAAACCTGACAATCTCTTTGTTCCTTGTGTGTCTGTTCTATTTTTAACAATGTGAAAACTTCAATTTCACCCCCTCCCATGACTACCAACGGCACACCATCTAAAATGAGGTGAGAAAGCTGTTAGCCACTTATAAACACACCAAGTCAGACATTTTATGGATAAGGTTTAAAATGTGTTTTATGACAATCTATTTGGATTATTTAACCCTTAAATACGATAATTATTGCAAACAATAATAAGTCAGTGTTTTACCAAGATTTGATAAAATTTAACTCTGAATAGAAAATTTCATCGTCATACACTAATCCGAAATTAATGTAAACTGAATATGAATAAAAGTTTGTCAGTTTCTGTCTTCCTAATCTAACATATCAATCTTATTGGATTTTAGATTGAAACCTAAATAGTATCATATTTGACAAGAATATTCGCTTTTGAATAGTTTTTTTTTTTAATCTTATTCTTTCTTCCAGCATGTTATTTAGAATAACAAAATGCGATTCAGTTCAGTTTGTTAAAAAAAAAAAAAAAAAATTATTTCTATTGGGAAGATTGTAACAACAGCGCCCATCTTTATATATATATATATATATATATATATATATATATATATATATATATATAAAGCAAAATGGCCGCACACATTTTTTGTACGTTCAATAAAGGCTTTTTCCGGGTGGGAGGGGTCTTGAGAGGGTTACTATTTTCAAGAACTTTTCATATGTTCCTATATTACAATATCTACGATTTGCAAACGGACGTCGTCTCTACATTTATTTTGATTGACTTTTATAAAATTCACGCTATTCTGTCCTTTCGAGTGTTTGTTCATCTTTTTCATACAAATCAAGCGAAACTAAATTGAAGCAAAGGCAACCGCTCCTCAGCTTTCATGGCCGGGACATCTAGCTTTGATCAATGTGGGAAAACCCTTCATATCAAACAATTGCTATTCATTTGGACACTGCCAGAGTTCCCACTTTTAGGGGGAGCTGGTTTTCCCCCCACATTATAAACGATCTTGGAGAAACAAATCCATGATGGAAAGCTTAACTGGCCCCAGGCCAGATTTAAAAGTCATTTTCATTTCTGTGCCGACTCCATGATTCTTAACTTAATTTCTAACTCAATAAATTCACTGTCCACTTTAGCCCAACGGTTAGCGAAGACGACTAATTACCGTAAGTTTTAGAGTTCGATCCATGTTTTTCTTTTTAAATTTTTTTATTTCGTCTTTGTGCCAAGAATTACCAATTATTTTTTTTACATTGTTTTTTCTCCTTCACAGTAAGGGTTCGAACCTGCATACCTAGTAGCACTTTAAAAAAAAAAATTTTTTGCTCAAAAACACCGAGAAACGCCGGGCACCCCCTCTAGTTTTTAATATAAATCTCACCTGTTTGTCTAAATGTATGTATGTATGTATGTATGTTTGTAAGTCTGCCTAAAACTTTCGACAGAGGTGATGGATTTTCACGAGATCAGTATCGTTTTTAAACTTGACCCTTCGGATGACAGATATCGAAAAATTGGCTAAAAACATTAATTCCTTCACCCTCAACTGGACACTTTTCTACAGGGAGGGGGGTCGCTTTTTTCACCGATATTTTTGAAAATCATCCTTTCTTTTCGATTGACTAGCCTCTTTTGCGATGGACACAATGGCGAAAGCATCACTTTTTTTTTTTTTTGCTCAACACGCACCTCCAAACATTCCGGGCAACGCCGGGCATCCAAGCTAGTTTTTAAATAATACTCAAATAATAAAAGGGAGATTAATCTTGAAAGCTTAAAATGATTTATCTCCCTTACATTAAAAACTAAATTTTATTTCTGCAAAAATATACTATAAAAAAGTTATACTAAAATAACATTGATGAATCCTGGGCAATGAAAGGCTGGAACGGCGAGTTTATTGTAAATTAATAAAAATGAACAGTGTTTGAAGCATTCTGAATTTGAAGTTTTACTTCATAAAAAAATGAAAAAAATAATAAAATAAAATAAATAAAATAAGGAAAAAGAAGTAAAAGGAAGAAAAGTGAATGTTGCTTACCTGCATTTCAGTCAGTGCCCAACCAGAAGAAGCGCCAAGATTATCATCCAATTGCTGCAAGGATTTAGCTCCAAAAATCACAGAAGAAACAATTTTCTTCTGAATTAACCAACGTATTGCAACTTGAGCCACAGTTTTTCCTAATAGAAAAAAAATATATATATCTTAAGAGAATCAGTTCCCACAAAATATATCAGCAGAACATGCTGTCCCTCTATATTCAGAATAGGTTGTATAGCAGCTATGTCAAGAGAGTCATGATAAATGGCAATGGAGGTTTCGTTTAACTCAAATGTCATTCTGAAAAATATAATTAACATCTTAAAACTGAAACTGCTTTTTAGAGTTTGAAGGGAAAATAAAAATTCACGGCACTATACAGAGGTTGAATTCACAGATTTAAGATGATCAGATGTGTTAATCCACTCCTGTACACTTCCTGTCTGATCACAAAATTTAGTAATTAAAAAACTGGCAGATGAAACCATTTCAAGTGTTTAGAGAAATAGAAAAAATGTCTACAATGCATTTGGCAAGAAATTCTTCACTAAATCTCCATTATAAGAAAATATATTAAAGCTAAAAGGGGAAAAAAAAGTTTCTCCTTACCATGAGCTGATGCAATTTCTTTCATGGCATCTAACAATTCCCAGGCAGAATCTTGTGCATTTAATGCTGACCAAGCAGGTTGTGATAAAAGAGTTCTCTTTTTTTCTTCGAGAGCTGTGAAACCAATTCTTGTTTCAGCTTCTGGCATTTGATTTCGTTTAAACTTTCCAGACAGAAAACCACTGAAAAGAAGTTTTTATTTTCAGATTTTGTTACTCAGTCATTTTGTAAGTTTAATACTTTTTACATAAAGGCAATTTATTCAAACATCCTAACAATATAGGAATATATTAGATTGACAAAAAAGTTCTTGCGCAATTTTTAATTTTGATTTCAAATGATGTATTTTCAAATAAGTTTTTGTTTTAATACCTTTACTTTATATATGATTTTAAAGAATTTTTTGTTCTATCCAATCGTTTAAATTACAATCGTTTAAATTACAATCGTTTAAATCGAATCGTTTAAATTACAACAGTTTTAAAACAATTATGTCTTTTCAGAACGTTAAATACAACATGGGGGGGGGATTTGCACAATTTTCTTAATTCAAGCTAGAGCTGAAACAGCTTGCGATATCAATGAAGCATTTGGTCCAGAAGCCATTACTGAACACACAGCACAATGGTAGTTTAGGAAATTTCTGGTGGCAATGAGTCTTGAAAATGGTGAGCATAGTGGTCAGCCATTGGATGTTGACAATGATGAATTAAGAGCCTTAGTTGAAGCTAATCAACACACAACTGCTTGAGAATTTACTTCTGAATTAGACATAGCATATACGATTTCCAACCACTTGAGAGATTAGAAAGACAAAAAAAAAACTTGATTAATGGGTGCTTCACGAATTGAACAACAACCAAAAGAAACACTGTTACAAAGTGTCATCTCCCTTTCTTTTATGGAACAAAATGACCCGTTTCTCCACTGGGTTGTGACTGGCAATGAAAAGTGGGTTCTTTACGACAACTGGCAATGCTGAACTCAGTGGTTAGATGCCGATGAAGTTCCAGCCGATGAAGCTCCACAACTATTCCTGAAGCCTGAGTTGCATCAAAAGAAGGTCTGACTGTTTGGTGATCTGCAACCAGTCTCATCCATTACAGTTTTTTTTTTTTTTTTTAATGTCTTCAGCATAAAATATGCATAAAAACAAAAATGACAAAAGTCACATAGATAGTCCCTCTCACCGATGATACATTCACAATTTTAGAATTTTTTTTTTTTTTCGTTTTGGTTTTTGGATATAGCCTCATCACATTACATGCCATATACATAATTATCCATTATTTAGAGTCATTGGCAAAAAATGGTATACAAGCTATACAGTCAAATTATTTCAATAAATGTACTAACCTTTAATGTTCATATTTCCATTGCTATTTACGATTGTACAGGGATAACTATTCATTTTTGTATATTTTCCATGTTTTCTCATCCAGGCTGTATTATTACAAATCTCCACTTATCGTCAGTAAACGATTTCACTATTTGGCAGACTTGTTTGAGCGTTACCCCCACTAAATTTGTTTTGATTTGGTTTCTTGTAATTTTTTCAGTAGATTATTATTATTGAATAGACACTAATATACTAGATTATTAAAAAAAAAAATTAATATTTCAACATTTGAAAGGGGTGCTTACTTTCTTGTAAATCGATCCCCCATTTTTTTTTTTGTAAACACGGAAGCGATTATTGCCGTTTTTTATTACTTCCTTTTTTGGTTGTTTTTTGAAACATTTGGTACATCTTTTGAAAATGCTAAACTGTCAATTTCAATAGTGTTACAGATAATATTGGACTTTATTAGAGAAATTCCTGTCACATGTTCGGCAAATGGCAAGGGTATTACACTAAAAACTGCTATTCAGTGGTACGAATATTGCCAAGATGTATGTGCTAGTAATACATACATATATTTTTTAACATTATCTATGTTCAAATACAAAATTGGAAATTTTTTTTATTTTAATCAATAGCAATATGCATTGTTTGGGATGAATAATTGAAAAAAAAAACTTACAATTGTTTCAAAGTTTTGAATTTAATTTTAGAATTTATATTTCTACAAAATTTGTTTTTGTCATGTTTCCTTGATAAAATCTGCGAATGATTTTATATTAATTGTCAGCTTAACATCTCATAAATAATCTGCCAATGTTTGAACATTTTATCGATTTTTCCAATGAAAAGTATTTCGAATATTCAGATTTTCTTATAAAAAAAAAAAGGAAAATCTTTTATGTATGTACTCATCATAGAAACAGAAGTCATATTTCAAAAATCATTAAAATTGATCAAGTATTTCATTTTTAACCATAAAAATAAAAATTTTTGATTTTAAGTAATTAAAAATTTAAAATCATTTTGAATACAAACAAAATCTTTGTAATCAAATGGAGTTGTTACCTTTGAATTTAAACTAGAGCCAGTCGCACTTCATAAAATTTGTTTTTTCTTAGTCAAGAGAAAGTTACTTGATCAATTTACATGAATTTTGGAATATGACATCTCTATTCTGTGACGGGTATGTACATAAAAGATTTTTCTGTATTTTTGCTTTTCTTTTTAAAGTCAAATTCTAAAGAAGAACCAAAAAAAATAAATTAAAAACTTTGAAATAATTGTAAAAGATCTTGATATGCATTTTATTTTGATTAGCTTAAAACCTTTACAAACAGCCTTGTTCAGTAAACATTAAGCATATTTATTTTTCAGATTAATCTCCTATATAATATTTTGATTGCATTAATTCCCCTCTGGACCAAAGTACCGTAGATTTGCAACAAAATATGCCACATATAAATTTATGTCTAGACTATTAGCCACTATCTTATGTAACTTTAAATACATTCTAGACACATTTGGTTGTTATAACATCCTACATTCCATCCTAGGAGCAACATCATCACCATCAAAAACATCTTCAGAGGACATAGTTCCTATTTTTCTCTCTAAATAACAAGTCCTCTTACCGCTCTCAGTAATCACCGGGACAGATATGGGGTTGCACTGAACAGATATGGGGTTGCACTCTTTGTAACTTGATTGTAGATTGTAAACTCATTAACATACCATAATCTTTTCCTTTTCCATTACAAAAAAAAATAATGAAGGCTCACCTGATTAATTCTGCTCCTTCTGATTAGATGAGCTCTGGCCATTCCTACATTCCAGAATAATGGTATTAGCATACTAAATGGATGCTAATGTATCATTTAAATATGGTGTCACAATGATACCTACTTTTGCCCTATGAGTAAATTGCTCGCTTATTTATTTTTTTCTCTCTCAAAGACAAAACAGCAAACATTTATTTTGTATCTCGCTGTACTTATTCTTCCCATCGTAAAACCGTTAAACTATTTCTTAACTTAAATATGTTTATTTTCTTTTTTACCACCATTATGATAAAAAATATATAGAAATATGTAACCTTCCTTTAGCAACTTATTTTTTAGTTTTTTATCACATATCTTTTCAAATAACTGTTTAGTTAAGTTGATATCTTATCTATTTCGTCAAAC
Source organism: Euprymna scolopes (assembly GCF_053919585.1). Lineage (NCBI taxonomy): Eukaryota > Metazoa > Mollusca > Cephalopoda > Sepiida > Sepiolidae > Euprymna > Euprymna scolopes. The sequence continues at coordinate 55,884,741 of NC_136493.1, read as the reverse complement.
TGTTTAGATATTTTCCATTTTTTTTTCCATACCTCAATTGACAGACAGACCGACACGCGTGTTTGAAAGGTAGGGTCTGGTTTTAGTCACAATTACCGATTGTTTACATCGATTACCAGCACTACATTTTTAAAATAAATTTCATTACATAGGGAACTGAATTCGGTGGAGTATTTTACTTAAATTCCTTTTTCGGACTGATTCTCGATATTGCACACACATTAATTTTTTTTTTTGGGGGGGTAAATTTTAACAATAAGTCCACCATAGCCATAAAATGACTACTTTTATAGATTTTTGACTATGCTGATTAAGAAAATCTCATTCAAATTTGGCAGAGACAAGTACTTAAATATATAAAGACCTCATATTTTTTGTAGTTGTTTCACAATGTTTCGGCCAACTATTCCTCTGACCTTCATCAGGTGGTAACCGCTATGGGACAGGAACTCAGAATCTCCTAACTGCATCCTCAGCAATTACTGCCTTCCATAGTTGTTGTCGTCTCACCACGTTTTAGCTAAGTAAGTCTCTGGCTGGCTTTGGGTAGGATTGAAACTGCTATCTTCAGACAATGCTCACTTGGAACTGTAGAAATTCAACATCTATCCACTGCGCCACGAGTCTCAAAGGGCGATCAAGGTTGGATTTTTCAGTCTTATAAATCTACATTTATTAATTTTGAATCTCCATGGTCAGGTCCAAACCAAATGGTATATATATTATTTTAATTGGAATTCATTATTGAGATGAGTATTATTTATTTATTGCAGACTATTATCCTCATCTGACAAAGGCCAAATGAATAGTTGGTCGAAACGTTGTGAAACAACAACTAATAGATGAGGATAATAGTCCGCAATAAATAAATTAATAAATAATACTCATCTCAATAATGAATTCCAATTAAAATAATATATATATATATATATATATATATATATATATATATATATATATATATATATATATATATATATATATATAAAGACCTGTATTATATACTGTAATTCACTGGCTGCCAGGTTTGTACATACAGGCAATAAACAAATCTACTTCTCTCCTACCGACACTGCCACCCCACTTTTTTTCTTTTTTTTCTTTTTTTTTTTTTAGCATTTGCGGATGGGTATATTGACACCGATTATCATGGTTTAATTTGGAGGAATTTTTTTTTCCAATAAAAAGGGGGTTGTCTATTCTAAAAGCCTTTCTTTACATGGGGATGTTAGGGGTGTCTATTCTGAACGCTGTTCTCCACCTGGGGAGCTTGAGATATCTATTCCAAATGCCATTCTTAACATAACAATAACCAAAGAAGTGAAATGAAAAAAGTTGTAATTGTTTTGTTTTACAAGATGGCGTAAAACTGGAATTTACTTTACCACTATTGGTGGAAGAGTTGAAAAGAGGAAGACTTGAACAACAAACGGAAACACCAAGGACTGCTATCACTGATTTCGATCACTCTAAACAGTTCATATACAGTGAGAATCCCTAACCTCTAAATCTTCTGTTTTTACTTTCCATTATTATTTTAATGGACCATTTTTCGTAGTTTTATTAATTCTTACTGATTTACGCATTCCCTTAATTGCTTTTTTAAAATTCAAACAGTACCTGCATGCTATCGCCCCAAAACAGCACTAATTGCCAGTGAAGCCAAATTATTTCATTTCAGCCACGGCCACTAGTGTCTGCAATTGTTCAGGGACAGCAGTGGCTACCAAAATCAACCGTAGTTTACTTTTTTGCTGGGGTGGGGGGGCTTCCACCGGGCAACGGGTCCTGCTAGTACTATATAATATACTAGCTAATTAGTTATTTATATAAGTTAAGAATATATCTAAAATTCTTAATTTATATAAATATTAAACCATATATATATATATATATATATATATATATATATATATATATATAAACTCGCCTGTTCATATCAACATATGAGGTTCACACAACTAAGTTGTCTGAAATTCAATCCACACAGATTATTTGTTTATAGTGGTGAAGACTTCGGTAAAGTTTCAAACAGAACCCTTTATTTAATCCAAGCTATCCCTATTTTTATGGAGCATAATGATAAACTCAGTCAGTGAAAATGATTGAGAGCAGACAGTAAACCTCAGGTTTTTACATCAGAGTTCCTCTTCTCCTAGATACATACCTCTCCCAATGGTTGATATGCGCTCTCAAATACTAAGCTGGAAATTTCTATGTTCCAATGCAATGCATACAGTGCCTAGTATTTCCATATGATCACCCATCTGATACTAGTCAGGCTCTTATGATTTTCTATGGGTGAAACACTTGTCAGAAGGCAGTAACAGAAAATGGTTTAACTAAAACTAAGATGTTCTTTCATATTTAAACTCAGAATTATATACATTTATAAGCATTAGAAATGTTAAACATATTTTTATTTTATTTATTTACTATTAAAGATAACCAAATGAAGTTTTATTACTTATTTGAATTTAGAATCTTATTTTAAATAATCAAGTGTATTGTAAATTTTTAATGTTTTTGCTGATCCATATTTATTTTTTAATTTAAGGTTTCTTTTAGAAGATAATTTGTTAACCTAAATCTACCCTTGTGACAAATATTTTGTCTCACGATAACCGTTTCATAGAAAAAAAAGTCATAAGTACGTATTTTTAATTGCACAAGAAAAAAATGTGATCCAGAACTCAGTGAAAGTCCAGAAATACTGGAAAAGTCAAATTAAAAAAAAAAGAAAAAAATTCAAATCTTTTTTTTTCAATAGTAATTATTCCAAATTATTGCAACTAGCCCTTTTTTTGTGTGAATCTAAATCCCTCTCTGCAACAGACTTACCCTTTCAAAGGACTCCATGGTAAAACACCAATTCCATCATTAATGCAAACTTGAAATTCTTCAAACTCTGAGTGTCTCTCCATCAAACTGTATTGTTGCTGCATAAATTAAAAAATTAAAAAATAATTTACATCATGCATGGGTAACCTTTATGTATGTGTGGGCCAGATTAAGTTTTCTCAGCCTGGACATAAGACAGAACCAAAATTATAGACTATGCATATATGTACTTATGCATACATATATGCTATGTACCCACTGATTTGACCTTCACAAGCTTTAAAAGTGTAAGCCATGTTTAGGTTCAGAACAGTTTCCAATGATTAGTTGTTCTACACAAGTTCTGGAGGTGATTGGTTTGCAGTAGACAGAACAGTTTCTGATGGTTATTTGTTCTAAACAAATCCTGGAGGTGACTGGTTTGCAGTAGACAGAACTCGAGTTGGAATCCACAGAGCAAAAGATTCTTCCCGTGTTGACAAGAAAACATATGCGAAGTTGCTACAGAAAGGTTTAATATTTATGGAGCAATTCTGGTTTCTGATTGGTTGGTAGCAGAACATGAATTAATTCGATTCGTCAGTTCCTAGCAGCATGTTTTATAAATAGAATCTCCCGACTGTGCGGGATCATACCCCATTATACTTCTTATTATCATTATACTTCTTTATGATAGGATGTATCTCCTAGCGACTTTAGCTGTAGGGAGACAGGGTAGTAGTACACGTCAAGGATCCGTTCTTGACACTCAGCCCGACAGGTGAGGGGCAGGGAACCAGCCCAGCACCTGTCGAACTGAAGTACACCGCCTGGGTATCACCCAGGAGGTCCACCCTCTCAGGCCTTGCCACCCGGCTTTCGGGTGGGGCAAGTTTATTGCTTGTCGCCTGAGGTGTCCCGACCTGGGAATGCCGATGGGTTTACTCAGGCAATTTTTGCAATTGCAAGAGTGCCCCTCCTTTAGGGAAGCTTGCTTTAGATCCCTACTTCTAGGCCTTGTGCCAAATATTGCTGATGTGGGCAGCAATTAAATCACTGTTCCATTATACTTCAAAAATATTGCATCAGATCGCCTATGCACGATTTAAATTTTTGATTAACAAAATTATAAAATAATAAATTTATTAAACATTTTTAAAATCATTATTTCTATAAGTGTGTGATTATTGAAATAAAAATAAATTCAACAAATATATATATATATTTTTAAATACAAAAAATATTGCATGAACATATGTGTATAAGGCCTGCCATGAATAACTTTAGGGAATTTCCCTCACCAGTTTTAGGGGTTATTTATTTGGGCAATGTATTTTTGAAATGAGCCGATTTCAGAGAAATATTTTAATTGAAAAAGTTTTTTTAGGGTTTACAATTAGATATGAGAAAACAGAGACATACTATAAACAAAAAATGAGTTCAGAAGGCATATATTCACAAAAGAGATATTTTATATAGATGTTTAAAATGGAAGTTTACAGCCATAGAAAAAACATAGAATGTTTTTGAATACTTTTAAAGGTCTTATAAAAACAAGGGGGATTCATTAGTTGAGATCAAAGAAGTCTTAATTGATTAATTAAGAGTCATGCATTACATTGGTTAGGAAATCGGGATTGAAACTTCTCTGCTCATTTACACAAATTATATTTCATTAAAAATTATTAAGAATCTGTTTATTTGATTTCTTATTAGAAAGAGTTCAGTAAAAAATGTTTGGAATATTTCAGTGTAAAGTTAGGTTTAGATTGAGCAGACGAGAACAAAAGAATTCAAGGAGAGAGAGAGAGAGAGAGAGAGAGAGAGAGAGAGAGAGAGAGAGAGAGAGAGAGAGTGTGCGTGAGAGTGTGTTGCACTTTGTAAGTGTGAGTATACGCGAGTTAACATTCCAGATATCTTGAAGCCCAATGCAGGCGTGCCAAGGATATCAGTCCATGGATTTCAACTCAACTAGTATATTGAAGAAAAATCTGTCTTTAAGGGATTAAAGTGGTTCCCAGAAAGAGCATTTCAAATAAATTCAGAATTTTCCGATTGGTTCAAAATATAATTATGTTTTTATTCAGAATAGTGTATGTGCAAATGATGTGTGCACAAACAAGTTTAATCATTTTATTTTAGATGCCGACGTGTAAACATCAATACATAACTATATATAATTTTATTTGAATATAATTGTGATTAAAATAGTGAGAAATTAGTAATTATTGTACAGTAAAGCATTACTTTTTAGAAATATGTGTATGAAGAGAATAGACTTAGGATGCTACAATGGTGAATTTAATATGCAAATGAGTTGAAAGTGAGTAATATAAATAAGCGTTAATTTTTAAATTCTGTTCAGAGGAATTCACGCTGAGAATCGTATAAAGAAGTAAAGGTAAAAAGGTTTTTGTGTCTGCCAACTAGTGATAGAAAAAAAAGACTTGGATTTTTATGACCATTATAGTCAAAGTGTTACGACCGATTTAACGGCATATCAACCTGAAGAATATTAACATCTTACAAACTATTTCGACGAATATGGCAAACAAGCAAATAGATTTGTGACTAATGAGTGGTTTGTCAATAGACATGTCAATCATAGAATGGCTGGAAAACCTGGAATTAAATTGTGAATTTTGTGAGACAAACTTGAGCAAGTCCTACAACTACTTTAAAGGTGCTGTAAGAGAAATGTACTGCCAACTATTTAAAGAACAGCAGGAGGATGTTGAAGAGATAAAGCAAACTCATAAAAACTTATGGAACGAACCCCTTTTTTTAACTCTGGACCACTTTACTAAGCACTATCTTCATCCAGAAGAAACCATTGAGTTCTTAACAGATTTACAACATTCAGTGGTACTAGTAGGGGAAATACCTCTGATATGCTGGATTCGAAGTGCATTCGTGAACATACTGTCACATTAGACGCCTCCTCTGATCTTCAGTCATAATGGAAGCTCCAACTTTGGAGGAGTTATTAGACAGAGTCAGGGCTGTACTAATTGAAGAGAAGCTTCTAAAAAGGAATGTATATCTGCTGCCCTCTAATCTGGAACAACGCTGCCAATGTATCTAATGCCTACCAAGGAGTGCTTCAGGTGTAGTGGACCTAATCATTTGGCCAGACACCAAGTCAGAGTGGCACACAACACACTAATATATGCCTGATAATATACCGTCATTGATATGGCAAAACAGGGTATCTATTAAAGAATTGTCCAGGAAAAAAAAGTCAAAGATGAAGGATTGATGCTGCAAATGAAATCCTCATATGGTGCTAACTGGAAACATTCATGGAATTAGTTTGTGAGTAAAAGCTGACAGTCCATGTATTGCTGGTGAGGTCTAGTGCTAACAAAGTTAACTCATTAACTCAAAAGGAGTTGCAAGGCATAAAAGCAACAATAGAGTCTGTACAGTGACTGCTGCGGCATTGAGCATGGAGTAGTTCATAACCAAAGTGGACATTCTGGAATTAGGATAGTGTTTTACTTTACACAACAAATTGATTCCACTGTCACAAAAGCAGCAGAACAAAGTGTTGTGATACAATGCAGAACATTTCAGTCAATTGATCCACCACCAGTCCGGTGGATTAAGGGACGTTTGAAGGTAAAGAATAACTGGGAGAGAGTTGCTATAGACATTACAATAGAAATCACTTTTCTAACGCTGACTGATTGTGGTCTATTATGATGTGCCATTTGGCGATAGTTGCATCAACAGAATTCAGTCAGCGTTGTGCATCAGATAGAATTGATCTTTCTTAATTGAGGCCCACCCATGGAATTGTTTCTGGATAACGATACAGCATTTACCAGCAAAGAGTTCTGACAGCTCACAAAAATATGAAATATTAGACAATTACTGATGTGCATTTGTACCTGCTGGAAATATTATAGTATAAAAATTATATTAGAGTATAAAAATTATTTTAACGAAGAAACACTGCTTTGCATCAGACATTGTCAATTGGCATAATGTAATGTCTAGGGTGTGTCACATTCTACTGCACTGTCTATTGCAATTCATAACTAGTGTACGAATATGTGGTATTGATGTGGTGCTCTCGTTAGATGTGATTAAGAGCCAGCGAGTGCCCTTCTCCACTGAAGTATAGATAAAAACTCCTGGAAGAAGATGCACAACTCATTTTTGAATGGCTTGTGCAACTAACGTTCATGCTGTACAAATTGTAAGAGTTGATAGGACCTTATGACACGAAGAACTTGCGGCCTATTGTAGGGCTGAATAGTCCAACTTGGGAGATATACAAAGCCTCTTGCATGATACTGCTGATGACAATGTAGAAAGTTCTATCATCGATGTCTCGATTAACGAAGAACCTCTCCTGATGCTGCTCAGAAGTGCACAGACTAGGACGCATCAGCCATCATATTCTCTATGTGATCAAGAGATCAGGGGTGGGATTGATGTGATGAAAATAGCGAGTTTTTGAAATTAGCAATCGTTGTTTTAGTAAAGCACTATTTTTTTGGAAATGTGTTGATGACGACAGTGAATAGACTTAGGACATTGTAATGAAGCCAATACGCAAATGAGTTGTAATCAAGTAATATGAATAAGCATGAATTTTGGCATATGATGCAGCTTGAAATTCATCGTGTTAGAATGCATACCTAGGATTGTGGAAAGTAAAGGTGAAAAGACTTATGTCTACCAACTAATGATAGAAAAGAGATTTAGATTTTGATGACTATTACAGTCAAAGTGTTACAGCCAATTTAACATCTTACAATAATAAATGTAACATGGAAGAAATATGCAACAGCAAGTTAGAAACTAACCAAGCTTTCTGCAATTTGAAATATAATTATTAAAAACAAAGAGCAAGTTGAAATGAAGACATAAAATAAAAATTATTAAAATATATATATAAAAAAATAAACATGCAAATGCAAAATGTTGCATATTAAGAACTTGAACATTACTACATGCAATCTCAAATGGCAACAGCTAAAATAAACATGTCTGCTTAACTTTTTTCACAAACAAAGCCATTTCTTTGCTTGGAATGTTCATAAACATTATGGACTTTTATTAACTGTTTACATTGAGTTGTTCTAACAAGTCCTAAATGGAAAATTAATATATTTATGTATGGATAGGTCTTGCAATTCTTATGATAATGATAAATTTTAGAAAATTTGGTGATCTTAACTACAAAAAATATTAAGTGAAATTGAATTATAAAAAATTATGACAGGAAATAAAACAAATTTGAAAGAACTGAATTTAAGAGAAAATGAAATTTCATGAAATCCAAATAAACTAATAGTCAAAGTTGAACAAATTTATGTATGCAAACACTTAAAATAGTTCTAAATTATATGAAACAAAAATATTAAATAAAATAAAAAAATACTTAAATACTAGTAATCATTTGAAGATTACTGTTCACCGAAAGAATGTTGTTAGGCAGGATGTATGTAAAAGTCAACCACTTAACCTTTGTTAATAATAACTAGAGATTGTGATATCACACAAGATAGGGAAGAGTAGGAAGCTAGGAAGTCTGACACAAACAAAATAAATGAAAAATAAGCGATGGAGCCTAAAATCTTCAGCCCCAATCTTTTTTTTTTCTGTTGCTAGCAATATGTAGGCAATATTCAACCTAAATTGAAAGTTGAACTTCCTCTAAATTGGTTGCTTTTAGCTGTGTTTACTTGGCTCGACAGATTCCAAAACAAAAATTCTTTTCTCTTTGTGGACCACTGTGGGCAAGCATTTAAAAAGATACCAAGCATGAGTTTATTTTACACAATTTTACTGTTAGTGATAAAAAAAAATTCCTGAATCAGGAGGATAATGTAACAAAATGGTTTTTTAAATCATAACATTTTATGAAAAGTCAACTAAGAAATCAAAACGGAACACACTTGTAAGGTTGCAATCGGAAGCATTCCAATGTCTTTAGCCACATCTACGATTTTCTGGATCTGCCAACCACAGACATTACTCAAGCCAACGTAATGGATTTTGCCAGCTCTTTGTAAATCATGGAGAGTAAGTAAAGTCTCCTTGATTGGAGTGCCAGCATCCCAACAGTGAGTCTACAAAAAAGAAAAAAAGAATGAATAAGCACTGAATTAAAAACAAAAAAAAGTTCTTTAAAATGTTCATTCAGTTTTCTTGTTTAGCAGTGAAAATCTTATTTCAGACTAAAATGTGACAGACCAAATGACATCTAGTTTGATATAAATGTTTGGAGATATGAAAGCCATGATTATACATTAAATGTCAAAAGAAAAAGCATAAAACTTATGTACTGAGCTAAGGTACGCCGGGGTAATTTGGGTCAAATTTCTGGTAATTTAAACTTCGAAGGACATTATTTTCAAATTTCTATGCATTTATGGGAAAGAAAGGGTTTGAACTATGCAAGTAGGGTTCTAGTGTTCTAATGTTAAAATACCAGTAATATTTTTTATACTCTATATTGATTTTTAGCACTTGCAATATGCTCTATTTCAGTGGTAGATTTAAACCATTGTCCGGGGTAATTTGGGTGAATAAATAATAACTCAAGAAAAAAGAAATACCTCTTGCTATACGACATTATACTATGAAAGCATGAAAGAATAAACAGTGAATGATGTTTTATTGAAATATTAACTTAATCAATACACTTTTTACAGTAAAAATCATCATCATAGTCAATGTCACATGGTGCACATTTTGGGCAAACATGCTGATCGCACAAGTCACAAATCAGCCATTGTCCTTTTTTTGTGTACATTCTCCAAAGTTGACCACAAACAACACAAGCGGTACTGTCTTCGTCAACCTCACTTTCAATTTCTTCGTCACCATCTTCCTCTTCCATTTCCTTTAACAAATCTCTTCTTGACTTTTCTTTCTTTGCTTTCTGTTTGGAGACTCTTACATCTGCTTCATCCTTTAAACGCTGCAGCACAGCTGGGGTTGTAAGTACTTCGCCATCTTTGGCCTGTACTCGTCTTCACTTTTTCTTTGCATTCTCCAATGCTTTTGTGGTCTCTTCTGATGGTGGTGGGGCAATGACATTGATGATTTCTCGTCTTAGAGCCATTCTGGGAGTGCCTGGACCTGTTTCAGTTTCGATAGTATCCTCGACTTTGGTGACACATTTCTCAACAGTGACAGCTGTTGCATTAAAAGGCCAAAGACCGGCCTTTCTGAAACCATTTACTAAGTGAACAGACGATATTTGTTCCCACAGTTGTTTCAGCAGCGATGGAAAAGAACCCTTTTCTACTGACTGCATTCGACTTTCTCGGTAAAATCGCAACAAGATTTTCCACCAGTGGTTTTTCAATGGAAAGAAGACACCAACATCAAGGGGCTGTAGTGCATGGCTGGTACTAGGTGGAATACAAATTATAATTATTAAGTTGTCCATGGCACACTTAACAGTAATGTAGGTTAAGTGTGATCCATGACCATCAAATAACAAAATAACTGGCTTTTCCAGATTTGCTACAAAGGGAACGAACGAGTTCTCAAATATGGTGTCCGACATCCAACCGCTTTGTGAGTGACTGTACTGTGTACCTTCTGGACCATTTTCACACCAAGACCCATACATGTTCAGTCCTTTGTAAACTACCAAAGGAGGAAGATATATTCCAGACGCAGAACCACATACCAAACACAGTGTGCATCGCTTTCCCACATGTAGGTGTCAGTAGAAAGAAAGGTGACCCAAATTACCCCGGTAAATTTATTTATAATTTTTGACTAATAAAATTATCAGGCACTTAATTTTCTTATTAAGCCAAGCTTTCTTATCATTTCTAATTGCAAATTTGTTTTCCCTACCCATCTTAATGGTTTTCCTGGCAATTTGATAAAAGGTTTAATAATTTGCTTAAAATTGACTTACCTGAGCAACAACACTTCCTTGCAGCTCAACTTGCAACTATTCTGCTGATTTCATCAGAAAATGACTGATTTCATCAGAAAAATGGCTGATTCTATCCATAATGGCGGCACGGTGATGTCAAATTGAACAGTTTAGGAGAAAATCAGTGTTTTTCCTAGTGACTCAAATTACCCCGGTGATCCAAATTACCCCGGCCTACCCTATCCTAAAAACAAATACTTGTTGAGCTAGAGTTATCTCCCTTGAGATATATGGTGCTTGTCCAGAAGTTCCCCTATATTAAAAACCAAAACACAAGAAAATCTGTGTGATGTATGTACCCGTGATGGAAAGATAATATTGTATTCCAAAAAATCATGTTAATTGATCAAATATTTTTATTTTTAAATAAAAAAAATAATATTTTGTGACTAAATGAAAAGCAACAATATTGTGACACCATCTTGAAAACAAGGGAAATAACCCCAAATAATTCAAACTTTCACGAGTGATTCTTAACATGAGAACATTTGAAAAACTCAAATTCTCTTGAAAATGATTTTCTTTTATAAAAATAAAACTACTTGATCAATTTACGTGATTCTTTCCATCATGGGTATGTATATCGATGCAGATTTTTATTTTATTTTAAATATAGTGGGAATTCTGGACAAGCACTGATATGTTTCCAGTTTTAACATGAGAGGGTGCTTCTAGCATGAGAATTTGTATCTTTGTTCTACCTCAGTGGTGGAAAATTCAAAAGAGACTCCTCCCCTTTCACCAGCATGACTTTCAAAGTGCAGACATCCATCTGCCACTCAGCTTCTTAAATGCTAACAAGCCTTCCCTATTAGGTTATGATTCTGACAGAGTCATCAGACTCTGATCAAAGAATCAAGCAACACATTGTACACTATTCTTCAGAATGTGTTATGACCATCAAAATTCCATGTAATATTTACATATTATTCGCATTTATTCAGTGTTCTAATCTCTTACCATTTGAACGCATTTTCTTATTGTAAAAGAATTAATTCTACTGTTTGGAAATCATTTCAATTATTTTCTTATGTAATCATTTATTACACATCTTTCTACCCTTTATGTTCATTCACAACAACCTGTTAATAAATTCAATGTTATTGTCATCCAAAAATGTCTCTGTAATGCTTTTCTGCAATATGAACAAAGGTTGTTGCATGCTAAGGTAAGGATATATTCCAAACAGTCAGTTAAAATTATAAAGTTAAAATATCAAATATTCCTTTTTATGCTGTGCATGCAGCTACACCAGTGGAGCTTAGTTTGCATAGAGTCTATGAAAAACCTGATTACACGTTGAAAAATAAAGAAACAAAAAATACCCTTTGGTGTAACCGATAAAGTACTAGGTAAAATTCAGTTCTAAGTGATACTCTTCTGAAGATGGAGTTGAAGGTTCAATCCTCAGCGTGGTCAGCACTAATGCAATTATGAATTGCTTAAGGCTTCTACCTGGTCATAGCTGATGGAAGGAGAGCATGTTTTTTTTGTTTTTTTTTACATGGAGATCACCACATATCAAGGCCCAATAGCCACTCAGGGATAAGGGTTATTATGTGTACAGTAATCAAAGGGATAGTGTAGCAATAGTATTGGAGAATTGGTAAGGTGTCATTACTTAGGGGGGGGGCGGTTCATCAGGAATTTGTTTGTGTTGGACTTGAAGACATCCAGGTTGAAGTCAGGAGGGAAACAGGCAAGCGGAACAGAGTTCCACAGGCGTGCAGTTCTAAGAAAAAAGCTTTGTTCATGGTATCTACGTTTTCATTTAGTCACAGATAGGGAGTGGGGAAAATTATTGACGGTGGTTTCAGCTAGTCGGGTGTTTTTTGAGAAAGATTGGCGAGTGGGGGACCAGAGAATGGAGCTCAGATGAGCACCTTCCATGGAAATAACGATAGAACAATGACAGGCTCGCTACGTCTCTTCTGTGGGAAAGAGGTTGCAGGGTAGAGAAAAGGGCATCCCTCACCAAGCCACGGAGTCTATTTTGTACTCTGTCAAGGCAGGATAGGCTGTTTTTAGCAGCCCCCGCCTAGATATGGAAGCAGTACTCCATCTTTGGACGTACTTTGCTCTTATATAGATAGAGAATTGCATCATTAGTGAGATATCTTTTGGAGCGGTAGAAGGATCCCACCATTTTCCCAGCGACCTTGGCCACAGACTTGATGTATGTGTTCCATTTAAGATCAGGTGTAAAGGTCAAATCCAGGAGCATGTTACTTCTTTGGATTAAATAAAGGGTTCTGTTTGAAATTTTGTAGATTCCAACACAATATGCTTAAAGATCAAAGGCTACATCAGCTGGAACATTGTGAGAATAAAAGGTGAGAACACAAAAAGACATGTTAGCCATGAAGGTCTGACTGACTAAAGATCCCAAAAGCGAGTACGATGGTAATTTCATTGGAGCATCACTGAATAGAAGAAAACCTTTAATCAAAAGCAGAAATGTAATTTCTCATCTCAAAGTTGAACACACATGAATATGTAAAAGGCTATGATCATCGGTTATCAGTCTATGCAGCTTGGAGACAGACAGTCATTTTCCTCACTTTTGTGAATACATATGAAATATTTGAAGATATGTGGAAAGTGAAGAGAAAGAGAAAGATGACTGGAAAAGAAAAATTTTTTGAAAGCTGAAGTGTTGCATAGGGGTACATATTGGGGACACATTAACGGGGACTCAGACCAGATGGCGGTAATGAGGGAGACATTTATATCTGACTGGGATAATTCTTGGTAACACATATTAGTGGAGGGGACATTACTTGTGATAGAGGAGGCACATTACTTGCAAGGGGGTTACACAAGAGTTCGTTATAAGATGATGATAAAACACATTCACCTTTTCTGGTTGTGAGTAAGGACAACATGAGACAACAGTTACAAACATAGTGGGTTTCTTTCTTCTTCAATCGACCGATCAGTGATGTCAGGAATTCAAACTTGGATCTACATGGTTTAATCTTCTCCCTTCGCCCTAAAGCAGCTCCCACCATCCAACTCACTATCACTGTGTGTGATCTGCTGATTATCTGATCCTCATCAACTCTTGACTCATCAGCTGACTTCTAATTTCGAACCCTTAGATTCCTAAACTGAGAAATCTCTTGTTTGTGACGTCAAGTGTGTGGTTTGCAAACGTGACTATTTTTCACGTGGCTTTACATATGTTTGTCCAAACACACTTTTGGCAAACAAAAGAATCCTCAATTCTAATCTAACCAATTTTTAAACAATATATTTTAACTTGCATTGTGCATTCATTTAATTGACATACTTAATATCCAGATTTCTAAAAGAATGGACAAGTGACTCAATATCTATTTCTAATAGAATTAACAATGGAATTTCTAACATTCCCTTACCTATTATCTTTAGCACTTGCCTACAGGGCTCGATTCTAGCCTTATACTAATATCATTTTCACTTATCTAGTATGTCTTCTTACTTACATGAGAAAGGACAGCCCTTTCATGTAACAGAAGTAAATGTTAAAATGAAACGATTAAGCTAAAATTATAAAGTTAAAACATCAAATATTCCTCTTTATCCAGTGCATACAGTTACACGAGTTGTAAGCATGTTTAACAATAATGAAAACATTTTATGTGAGTGAGAGATGTGAGAGACATGTATAAAAAGATTAATGAGAGTTTGTGACATTGTGTTAAGTTTTGAGACATTGTGTTGAACAAAGATGGCGGCGTAGTTCAGATCAGTAACCAAGATGGCGACCAAGAATCAAATACGGTCCGTGGCGTAGTTAACCTCTTAAGTTCTGAGATATTGTGTTGAACAAAGATGGCGGCGTAGTTCAGATCAGTAACCAAGATGGCGGCGTAGTTCAGATCAGTAACCAAGATGGTGGCCAAGAATTAAATGCGGTCCGTGACGTAGTAAACGGCGAACTGATTGAATCCAAAATTCGACAATTTTTATAATAATTTTGGGACGTTTTCATTGGTTGTTTAGCACAGCCGTTGGTTATAAAAATGATTGGCGAATCCATTCGTCTCATACCCCCATCACAAGTCAAAAACATTTTACAGTTGTTGAGTTAATTATTCAGTGATGCAAGCAAAGATGTAACAGAATGGATTAATTAGAAGAGAATGGATACACAGGGAATCCTGATATGGTGTGTTACTCAGCTCTCTAGTACAAGTGGAATCACAAACATCGATGTTCAAATTGATTTACAAGAAACAATTGGAAAGGATTCATGGGGATTTCATATAAGTTTGTCAATGCATCTCTGATCAACTTGCAAGCTTGAAAGTCCTCAATGTCCAGATGCAAGAAGTTGGGGAAAAAAAAAAAAATTCACCGATGCGCTTTGATTATTTATTAGGGAATTATATTCTCATTTGTTTAAATATCTTTCATTTGTTCAAATAATAGCCTGAAGAAAAACAATGAACACCTTTATCAAATTCTTAAATATACAATAATCTTAAAATGTTGCTGAAAAACTAAAGTGAAAATATACCTGATAAATATCAATATAAGAGGTTTGCATATTTTTCAGGCTGGTTTCGATACCTGCAAGAATATGTTTTCGACTGAGGCCAATTGCATTCATATTTGCTGGGTTAGTATTGAACCGTACTTTTGTAGCCACAACAAATTCATCTCGATTTTGTCTAAAATGGATAAAAACAATTTTTAGGTGATAAAAAACTACACTAATGGACATTAAAACAAGGTTATTAATAATATGATAATAAATGTTCAGAATTTATCTATTAAAAACAACTTTATTCATACAATTTTTTTCTGCCAATTACAAAGCGGACATTTTTTCTAGTTAATAATTTTGAGATATGTTCTCAAAAGGCTTCCTTCATTTTGAATTCTAATAATATAAACACTGCTGTGACTTATTTGTGTAAATTTAAATATTTATGTATAATTTTAGGTGTAAAGGTTTTTTTATTTTTAACATTATTCCGCTACATTTCAATCAAATCTATGAACTAGCTAGATTTACTGACAATGAGTGCAAAATATAAATAACAAAATTCATCAGTGACTGACATGTAATCAATTCAAATAAAAACAAATCTAAATTGCATAAGAAATTTCTTTATTTTCTTTTGTTAAAATTTTTCTTTTCAGATTGTTTAATTTTTTTTTTTTTTTTTTTTTACATAGAAAGTTGTAAATCTCATGCTTAATGACATATTAAAAACATTGACCTCATTTTTCAAGCCAGTCAAGACAGAAAAACTCATGTGACAATTGGCTGTTTTTATCACAAGATTAGCCAGTATTTTCTGTCATAGTCAGTAATTTGAAAATGTCGAAGTAAATACTATTTAATTCACCATTTAGTGTTTCATGCCTTTTAGGCATCTTAAGTGTTTAGTTATTTATTTTTTATTTTTTGCTCTCCCTTCACCAGGCATGGAACTCATAATCTTTAGATAGAATTCACTGTCTAATATCTCTTAATTCCTGTTCACATGGCTAAATGAATTAAAGGTGTTAGTCAAGATATATTATAGAGTTGATACTATCTAGAGACGAATTCAATTCTGCTGAAGGAACTTAAAATTATAGAATTAAGTTAGTAATTACAATTTTTTTAATAAACAAATTATCATTTCTGATGACCCCCACCTCTATTGACTTTTTATTAGAGGGTAAAGGATTTTGTTCAGAATTTATATCAAGCATTGAGGGTAAGTTTGAAGTGGTTGTCAGATTTGACATTTGCTTTCTAGCTTCCCCTCGCCATTTGCAAAAGTTCTGTTGGGGGTGGGGTAGAAAAAGCCATGTATTTACTTGATAACTTTGTATGATGAGTGATTGTGCATATATTATATACATTCCACACGCACATTTTATTTTAAATATTTATTTTAATCTATTTTAAACGCTAGTGTTGCATGCTTTTGCAATTCGGTGAAGGGACTGATAATTACTGCTATACCTTAACAAATCTTGCTTTCCTGATTGCTGGAAAACTGCTTCCGTGGTACCAGTTTACAAAAATTCTGGTGAAAGAACTAACCCATTAAATTATCGCCCCATTAGCCCTCTTCCTCTTTATGCCAAAATATTTGCGTTTATAATTAATCAAGCTCTAGTTCACCACCTCACAGCTGCCAAACTTCTGTCCAACTAACAGTATGGGTTTAGGTAAGTCCATTCTCCTGCTGATATCCTAACTGTAATCTTTGAATGTAAATACCATGCACTGGATAAAGCAGGACAGGCTATAGAAGTATCCCTAGATATATCTAATGCCTTTGACAGTGTATGGACTGATGGTTTACTCATGAAAATAAGATCCTATGGTATTACTGGATGAATACTTAACATAATTAAATTCTTAAATAAGAGAGAAATCCAGGTTGTCTACGTCAAAACAATCTATATATCTATAAAAGATAAATTGTCTGTCTCTGTATGTGCATGTGTGTGTACATTTCCCTACCAAACTACTGTGTCAATTTTCAGTCTACAGACTCGAGATTTGACATAAGGCGTATTGAGATTTGGGGAAATTTTTTTAATCTGTTTTCGACCAGAAATTTGGCTGTCAAAGGGTTAAAGTTCAACGATTTGACCTTTGAAAACTCTACCAAACTACTCCGCCAATTTTGGTCTAAACACTTGTTATTTTAGATGTAGGTTACTTGGACATGGATCAAACATTTTAATTTGATTTGAGCCCAAAACAAATTGGGGTTTAAAAAATTTGACCTCTGCGGTCTACCAAATTACTCGGCCAATTTTTGGTCTAAACATTTGCCAATTTGCAATTTTGCATAAAGTGTATTCAGACATATATATAAAAAAAACCCAAATCCTCCATCAATCACCACCAAACAGTACTCCAGTCTCACCCCCAAACATCTCCATCGACAATGCTAGACTGGAAAATGTGGACCACTTCCTATACCTAGGCAGCATCCTATCATCAAAAGCCAACATAGATGATGAAATACAACACCGTCTCAGCTGTGCCAGTGGGGCTTTCTCAAGGCTAAGGAAGAGAGTATTTGAGAACCGTGACCTTCTGACAAAGACCAAAATCATGGTATATAAAGCTGTCTTGCTGCCCACTCTTCTCTATGGATCGGAGACCTGGACCACATACAGGAGGCACATAAAAACCCTGGAGACGTACCACCAAAGATGCCTCCGAAAAATCCTCAGAATTAGTTGGAAGGACCGACGCACCAACAGCAGCGTCCTGAGTGAGGCTGACATTCCCACTATCACCGCTACTGTTGCTCAACGCCAGCTCAGATGGACTGGTCATGTTGTCCGAATGCCGGATCTCCGCCTCCCAAAACAGATTTTTTACTCTCAGCTTGTTGAGGGAAAGCGTGCCCAGGGTGGCCAAAAGATGAGGTATAAGGACAACATCAAAGCAAATCTAAAGCGGTTTCACATGGACCTTGAGACATGGGAGGACGTGGCTGGGAACAGGTTGGCATGGAGGAGCGCTGTCCACAAAGGTGCTGCGCTTTATAGTAGTGACCTAAATCAAGCTGCTGAGGATAAACGCAAGCACAGAAAGGACAGATTATTAACCAGACACACCCAACCCCACCCCACCACCACTACCTTTATCTGCCCAAATCGCACAAGACAAATTGGGTCTAAGATTGGGCTCTATGCTCACCTGAGGACCCACAGAAGCCACAACGGAGGACAGACTTACTCGGACACGAGTGATCGCCGATGATGATGATTCAGACATAGGGCAAGCTTTTTAATCGTTTTTTTTTCTGAAAATTTGGTTTCCAAGGGTTCAAAGTCCAAAAGATTTGACCTTTCCGGTCTCTAGCAAGCTATTCAGCTAATTTTGGGTCTGAAATTTTACATAAAGGGTATTCAGACATACAGCAAGCTTTTTAATTAGTTTTTGGGCGAAAATTTGGCTGCCAAGAAGTCACAGTTAAAAGAGTTGACCTTTGTAGACTCTACCAAACTCCTCCGCCAATTTTGGGTCTAAATACTTGAAATTTTAGATGTAGGTTACCTGGACACGAGTCAAACTTTATATATATATATATATATATATATATATATATATATATATATTATATATACACATAAAGTTATGAACAGTAGATAGATTTATGGTCTGAGCAAAGCTGGGCTGAACTGCTAGTATGATATAAATGCGAGTGTGCCTCGGGGATCGATACTTGGACTTTTATTATTCCTGATATTGATAAATGGCCTTCCTGATAAAATGGTCTCTGGGATGAGAATATTTGCTGATGATACCATCCTCTATAATAGGCACAAAGGGAAAACGAATGAACATGTATTCAAGGCAATGGCGGAAAACCTAGAGGGATACCAACAGTCTGTAGTGGAAGGGGGCAAAAATAAACGATAATATTTAATGTTGTCAAGGTTAATCTTCTTTCCTTTAAAAATTACAAGAAATCTTCTCAACTACTAATAGCCATGGTTAATGATACATTATCTGAAAGTACTTCATTCAAACTCCTTGGCTTAACGTTCACAGCGAACATGAATTGGAACAGATACACTAAGGGCATTGCTTAGGCTGCTGTAAAGAAGGTTGGCTCTCTCTACTGTGCTAAAAGGTTACTTATGCCTGAAAGTATCCTGGACCTCTACAAGGCCACCATTCGCCCATGCATGGAGTATTGTTGCCACATTTGGGCTGGTGCATCAGTTACTAGTCTCTCTCTCTTAGACAGGATTCAAAAGAGTCGCCAACCTAATAGGTTCAGCTTCAACAGCTGTCCCATTGATGAAATGTTGCATCCCTCTGCCTGTTTTACAAGTATTTTAATGGTAGGTGCTCAGACGAACAAGCCAACAAGCTCTTGTACCCCCTCAGCGTAAATACCCCTAATAAACCCAACAAGCAAAATCCCACCCTACACAGTATAAATCCCCAGATGTAAGAAAGCCTTCTACTCTAATAGTTTCTTCCCTAGAACTGCTAGACTTTGGAATTCCCTGCCAAGTTCCTGCTTCCCTGACCATTGACATGCAGAAGTTCAAGTGTAATTTGAACAGACATCTTGCTGCTCAACTCCTTACATAGTACCCCTGCGAATTATGTCCCAAATAGTAACCCCCTACATCAAAGTGGCACTGAGAAATGCAAAAAAAAAAAAAGCACCTTTGACTCTGCAGCCTGGTATCAAATAACATTAGAAAGAATTTAAATTCTGTATTATGTCAAATCTGCGAACATAGTCATAACGTTCAATAATAATATTGTACAGAACATCTCAAACATAGATTAACTGTTTATTTCAAATTTTCAAAGAGGCTCAATAAACATATATACACATAACACAATTTTTCATAGCTACTTCTCTTAAATTTTTTTTTCTTTTCCCCATCTTTCAATTTATATATAAGTATATCTATAATAATAAAGTCTGTTCCTGCTTGTTTGTTAACAATATACTACATATATGATCTCATGGCAAATAAAGCGATTAATGATAATGTGATAAAATGATTGGATAACCATACACTGGTTGTGACGTCAGAAAATTATAACATCTTTGATCAAATCAGAGAGAGAAGATAATGTTAGATCAGATATGCTTCGACCTAGCTAAATTAAAAAGATGAATAATAAAAGTTACATAGAACTTTATTATATTATCAGATCAATAGGGACGAAAGTAAGAAAAAGAAAAAGAACTTAATGCTTCCCATAAGAGAAAAGCCGGCATTATGCAAAAATAATTATTTCTTGAATTTTACCCTATTTTATTAGCACATACTTTTTATAATTTTGAATTGAACAGCTTTCTTATTTATAGAAAGGTTTTCACTTGGTTTTTACTTCTATTGAATTTGACATCCTAATATTTGCATTGTGCGTGATCCATTTTGGACTAATACTACATCGCTTTGAAATCCTTTTTAAAACTCTTGATATGCATATACATTTTATGCATAAGGAGTGCTGATACACGATTTGACTGGATTTTCTTATTCAAGAACCCAAATTTGGATTACTTTGGTGCCTTTTCAGACTCGTTACAGATATTGAAAACTTTCTTCTGGATTATTCTGCATGCAAGTGTACTAGATATTAACTTTCGTTTCATTTTATTCTGGAGTACACCTAATTCATGATGGATTATCTTCTAAGAATTTGAGGTCATTTACATTTCAACTTATTCTTCATTTTTTTCCTTTTCTTATTCGTTTTCTTACTCTTGTTATTTCTTCAGTACTTAATTTTCCTGTTTTATTTACATTTTATAATTAAAATTTTTATCAGAACTTTATTGCAAATTTTCACAAATTTGAGAAAAATTTTAGATTTAAAAATGTATAAAAAAGTTTTTGAAATTTTAAAACATTTTTATGGATTAAAATATTTGTATTTTTTAGCTTTTGTTGAATCTGGCTTTTCTCTCTTCATCCCCATCTTATTAACCCTCCTAATATAATTTTTTCGAATTCTAATCCAAAAAAAGTTTCCATTTCTAATGTGAATGTTTTTAAAGTCGATGTCTTTTTACCATTACATTTGTATAATGCCAGCTTTTTCTCCTATTACAAGAAATATTTAGCTCTGAAATGCTATGGCCTATATGGTTTCTCCCTTGTATTTCATTCTGTGACCCTTATTGACTTGATAATGTAATAAAATTCTTATGTGACTACTATTTATCCATTTAACTTGTTCTATCGGTTTTTCTTCTCAACTAAATAGAGCTTTTTTTTTTATCCAAATAGGTTTGCGTTTCCACTGAAAATTTCAGCTTAATTTATATATATATATATATATATATATATATATATATATATATATATATATATATATATATATATATATATATATATATATATATATATATATAAAATGGAGAAGTTAAGGGAAGAGAATAAATTCAATTCTTTAAGGGGAGACTTATTGGGATCAAACAAAGCTCAACAAAATTGTATTGGAGCTTATATAAAAGTAAATAAGAAAGAATGAAGGTATAAAAACTATATATTAATATATAGAGATTTATTCAAACAAGGGTACATGTTTATTTAAGGATGTTGAATAAGTGGTATTATCCAATATTACTCTATAATTTTTTTTATTTCTACACCCATCTACCCTATGCCCCTTGGCATTTTATCCCCCTACTCCACTTTCTGTTTATCATCGAACGTACTCAATTAAAATCCTAGTACTATGCATTCCCTATAATTAAACCCCTCACATTAATCCTCCAACTACTACTCCTAATAATCTATATTTCACTTTAAATACTTATCTAAGACACCCCCTCTAAAAATATACCAATGTAGCATACCCCCCCCATAAATCTATATATAGTAATCTAGTGTTTTATACTTCCATTCTCCTTTCTTATTTACTTATATATATATATATATATATATATATGTAGGGAGTTTGGCAGCAAGATGTCAGTTCACGTTACACTTTAAGTTCTGCATATCAGTCATGTTGGGGAAGCAGGGACTCGGAAGGGAATTCCAAAGTCTAGCGGTTCTGAGGAAGAAACTACTGGAGTAGAAGGCTCTCTTACATCTAGGGATCTCCACTGTGAAGGGGTGGGATTTAGCTGCTTGTTGGGTTTGTTAGGGGAATTTATGTCGAAAGGGTACAAGTGCTTGCAATTCGTCAGATGCATTCACCATTAAAGTACTTGTAGAACAGGCAGAGGGATGCAACATTTCGTCGATGGGACAGAGGCTGAAGCTTAGATGACAGTTCAGGACCTATCAGGTTGGCGACTCTCTTTTTAACCTTGTCTAGGAGCGAGGGACTAGTAGCAGATGCACCAGCCCAAATATGATAATTGATTATATATATATCTTGATATTATACAGATATAATATTTGAATATTGAAATTATATATATCTTGAGATGATATATGAATATGTATGTATATAATATTTACATGCCGAGATATTTATATAATATTATTTATCAAATAAGAAGTGAATTTTTTTTTATTAACAACATTCTATAATAAAAATAATGGTAGCAATAATGACATGTGACTGGGTTTTTTTTTTTCAATATATTGTAGTCATGTGCTGTGAAAGGCCATACAAAGAAATGCATTGTTCTACAAACAATTTATCATATAACAATTGACCAAATCTGAAAACAATTGCTAGACATGGGGTGGTGACACCCAAGGCTTAGCAAGATCAAATATTAAAAGAGCGAAAGGTATTTTAAATTTGGTTAAGAATTGTTGAGTATTCTAAACAAAGTAAATAGCAATTGAAAGATTCTAGGCATTCATGATGCAACCAACATTTGCAGCATTTAATAAATTTTATATCATTATGAATATTCAGCATCGTTTCTATTTTTCCATTCATCAAGTCATAACATTCCGTTTAATGTTTAGAAATCGACTTCCAATCTTGTCTCTGGACATGCCTTCATCCATCTTTAAATTCATCCTCATCACTTCTTCCCATGTTTTACTTAGTCTTCCCCTGCCACCTCAACTATTCTACATCTACTCACTTAAGCTAGGTCATCAGATCTAAGCTTGTCTTTAAAACTCATATTACATATCCATTGTATTAGTTTCATATCATTTCACTCCATGCAATGCATGTCTTCAACCCTTACTGTCCATATATCATCACACTGATAAACTCTTCTCTGCTAGTTAGTAATGACAGAAGTTCTCTCACAATGCTTGTTGGCTGATTATTCTTTTGAGTTATTTTTCTTATTATTTGTTAAATATTTGTTCACTACTCAACAATGGCTTTTATACATTATTATACTTTGGACGACTTTTTTATTCTACAATTATTTTTATTTATTTCCATTTTAAATATTTGTTTTATTATTTAATTTGGCAAAAGAGAATATTTTAATGCTTTCTATGTTAAGTAACCTGTATACAATATGCCAACATAAGGAAGATTCTTCTTTTTTTTCAACACAATCACAGCTGGATTAACCTTAAACCCATTAGTGTTCATGGTCTATTTTTAGGATAATTAACCATATTTCAAAAACATTTGAATTCCTCAGAGATATTTATAGTTAGTCATAAAGATTTTAGTGTCTTAAATATTGCACCTGTTGTCTGATGTAAATTGGCAACACTTGAGTTTTGGTTTTCAAGATACCATGAAAATCTAGTAATAAAAAAGAAAGAAAATCTAGTATTAAAAAGGAAAGAAAATCTAGAAAGAAAATCTTGCATTAAAAAAAGACCTAGTATTAAAAAAAAAGACCTAGTATTAAAAAAAAAGACCTAGTATTAAAAAAAGACCTAGTATTAAAAAAAAGACCTAGTATTAAAAAAAAGACCTAGTATTAAAAAAAGACCTAGTATTAAAAAAAAGACCTAGTATTAAAAAAAAGACCTAGTATTAAAAAAAAAGACCTAGTATTAAAAAAAGACCTAGTATTAAAAAAAGACCTAGTATTAAAAAAAGACCTAGTATTAAAAAAAAGACCTAGTATTAAAAAAAAGACCTAGTATTAAAACAAATCTGTTTGTTAAATGATAGTTCTATTTCTCTTATATATACATAAATTCAATTAAGTACTGTTTACTTGTCCTTCTGTTGAATAAAACAGATATTAAAACTTATGTAGAAATACAAAATCGAACACTTCTGAATATGTATCTGATTTTCAGTCAATTTCTGGGCAGAAAAAGACAATCCGGTTCTTGAGCAAGATGCTATTGAAAAGAGATTCTATAACATGTTTTTTGTTTTCTTAAAAAAAAAAAAAATAGTAAAACCAGATGGATTTCCAGAACTCAATATTCTGTCTTTAGCTGAAGTCTGCCTGCCGAACAAACTTGCCTTACATGCTTATGTGCTCACTTTAATGAATTTTTTTTAATTTTATTATAGTGAAGAGAATTTTATTAGAAACCTGGTGATTATTCGTTTTTTAAATTTAAAATAAGTACAATCACGGCCAACACAAAAAAGAAAAGCAAGAGCAAACAATTCTTCAAATAACATCACTAATATTTCACAATAGATACAATCAATTTTATCTATTATTCAACCAATGTTTTGCTCAATAGTCCTTATCACCAGGCCACATTTTTATGTATAGTATAAATGAATGCGTTAACTATCAACTAAGAGAAATAGTATTTAGTATAAATAATATTGAATTTACACAACAATTCTGGTAATAAATTAAAGAAAAAAAATTGGACACAAACAAGTTATACAAAATAAGCATATGCATTCATTCAGTTTGCAATTTATGTTTAAAATGTTATTTTGAACATAAGCGGACCATTGAAGCTCTCAGAAATGCTTGGAAACATCTAAAAACATGAACAGTTTTATGATAAGAATTCAAAGAAAATTATAAAATGGTGCATTTGAAAATCTTGAAAACTTACTTATTTAGCCAAGAACCAATAATTTTTTCAGACAAGCCATCAGCATAGACATCAGCCGTGTCAATGAAATTTCCACCCCATTCAACATATCGGTCAAGGAGCGCATGAGAATCGGCTTCATTGAGTTGTCCAGGGCGTGCATGTGGGCCATCCTGTAAATATAAAATGCATTTCACCTCATTATTTACATGGTTTGGTTAATGAGAAACTCCCTTCTTCCCATAACACTTTTTTTTGTCTTATTAAGAGAAAGTTAGAGTTTTCACATATTATAACTACAACCCATTACACTGGAGTCAGTTATCAAAAATACACAAGTTTCTCTTCTCTTGCTAACATTATGAATAAACATTTAATCAAATTTACTAGCATTAATACAAATGATTTACAAACTTTTTAAAAATGGTTCCTGGCTAATTTCAGCAAACATTGAATATTTATTAGTCTATTTTCAATAATTAACTTTTTAAACATTAAGGCATCTCACATACAATTTTGATAAAATAGAAAGATAAAAACATTTCACCTATTTTTCACATACGTCAATCCATACATTAGCATTAGTTATCAGGACTTAATATTTTTTCAAACAATTCATGGATTTCATCCAAAATCTTATCAAAAACAAAAACAAAACTTATTTTTCTGTAGGCACAATAAACAATTATAATCTGTTTTAGAAAATACAAATTAAAAATATTTTTTAAATGTATGACCCGCTTATCAAGATGCGAACGGCACTTAAAAATAAGGTTTAATGAGATTGTCAGTTGGCAATGGACAACACCTTTGAGAAAATTAGAAACGTTGGCTTAAATGACCAGAATCTGATTATTTAAGTGGGCAGCTCGACAAGAATTTACAAGCACTGGACTTAAAAACGATTATAGTATACTGAATAGCTCTATGATATTGTATTCCACAGATAGGAAGTTCTTGGAAAGAAACTTTGTTCATGGCAGTTCCATTTCCAGATACACAGAGAAAGAAAAGGAAATTCTTTACAGTGGTTGTAGACAGACGAGTTTTTGTGCCGAATGTTTTATAGGAAAGAACCAGAGATTAGAGCTCAGTTGAGCACCTATCATGAAAAGAATAATAGAATAGAGAAAGACTAGCAACGTCGCTGTGAGCTGCAGGAAAGTAAAAGATCCCCCACCAAATTGATTCTGTACTTTGTCAAAGACAGATAAAAATGCTCCGAGTGGCACCTCCTCAGATGTGGCAGTAAACCAAATTTTTCTCACTCACCTATGATTGAAAAATTATGGTTTATATATTTCAATGTAGTAAAAACAAAACTAACTTGGCTCAATAGTTTAGTCTGTAGTATTTAGAGATTATGAGTTCAAAACTTAAAATGGGTCGTTTTCATTCATTTATTTATTTATTTTTTTTACTCTAATTTTGTCTATAATTGAACTTAGTCCTTTCAAATGACAATATTAAGCAGATAAGACAAGCATCTTATCTTATAAATGCATTAGAGTGAAAACAGATATATATATATATATATATATATATATATATATATATATGATGATTGCTGCATCTTTCCAGATGATCGCCGTCACATTGATTTCTTCCAATCTTGTTGTCCATGCCATCTCAGATAACTCTACACTTCCGCTGCAGATTTGCACATCTTGAAGCAGATGTGACATACAAATTGAGCAATTTCCATCGAGTTGACTTCCTCTGGAGGTTGAAGAGTATTCCTATGAACAATCACATGTCTTCTGAAACCAGCAGTAGACTTGCAAACTTTGCTGCATGTTAAACAGATCGTTTGGTTCGGACTAATAGGTACAAAGTTGACCTGAACAGGAGTTTTGTGCGACTTAAGGTGGTTGACGTAGCCAGCTTTTGACAAAAGCACTCATTCACAAGTGTGGCATTTCCAGCTTTGTGTATCATGGTTAAGACCTTCAATTAAACATTTGCGAAGCTCTTGCTTCAGATTGCTGTGGGCCTGCTTTCTTTTCTATAGAGCATCACAACTTTCACGTACAAGCTTTCGCCACTTTGGCCTTTGCAGAGTAAGTTCTTCCCATGTGTCAATGTCGATTTGTAAGACTTTCAAACTATTCTCTGTAGAGTTCCTGAACCTCTTCCTAGGCTTGTGTTGAGGGCGCTTGCCCTTTTCCAGCTCCCCGTAAAAAAATTGTTTTCGCATTCGAACCAAGTGGCCCACCCAACGCATGTGAGATTTGATTATAAGAGTTTCAACATTAAAGCAACATGCTCTCACAAGGACTTCAGTATCGGGTACTTGTGCTTGCCACTTGATGTTTAAGATACGTCTCAAGCATTTTTGGTGAAATCGTTCAAGCCATTTAATGTGCCTTTGATGCAATATCCATGTCTTCGATGAATACAACAGTGTGATTAGCACACAGGTCTTGTAAACGCAGATCTTAGTCCTGTCTGTGATGCCACAATCAGACCACACTCTCTTCTCCAACTTTTCAAAAGCTACAGATGCCTTCTGAATTCGCCTGTGGATTTCAGTGTCAAGACAGACATCCCTCGACAGAGAACTGCCAAGGTACACAAATGAATCAACTACTCCTAATCTAGCACCACAGACCATGATGTTCGACTCCACGTATGACTGGCCCAGTGCAGGAGTGAACATCAACTTTCTTTTTTTAAACAGACTGATCCTCAGACCAAAGGCAGTGCAGGAGTCAGCAAAGCTATCCATTATATACTGCATATCAGCCTCAGTATGCGACAAAAAAAAAAAAACACCATTGTCTGCATACAGTAACTCCTTGACCAAGACATGATGCAGCTTAGATCTGGCATTAAATCTTCTAAGATTAAAAATGCGACCTGTGGTTCGAAACTTTAACATGACACCCCTATCGCAATCTCGAAACACATGAGCAAGTAGAGCAACAAAATATATAGAGAAAAGAGTAGGGGCAGGAATATCACCTTGTTTGACACCATTGTCAACTGGGATTTCATCAGACAATTTTCCGTTAAACGAGACTTGAGCTTTCATGTCGCTGTGCAGTTCCTTGAATATTCTAACAAAGGTTGGAGGACACCCTACTTTCTCTAAGATTAACCAGAGAGCATCTCTGTTAACAGTGTTAAATGCTTTGGTTAGATCCACAAACACTTGATACAGTAGTATCTGTTGTTCAATGCATTTCTCCTGGACTTGCCAGGCTGAAAAAATCATATATATATATATATATATATATATATATATATTTTGTGTACAGAAAGTTGTTAGTTGAGACAGATCATTAGTACCGTCGGTTTCAAGCCCGATAATGAGGCCCGTTTAAGGTATCCTTATCAAGCTCTCTTCAGCCAATATTCGTCTCGAATATTGGCTGAAGAGAGCTTGATAAGGATACCTTAAACGGGCCTCATTATCGGGCTTGAAACCGACGGTACTAATGATCTGTCTCAACTAACAACTTTCTGTACACAAAATATAAGTACGCTCTTAAAATTTGGATTTTCCTTTTAATTGAGCACTCTGCTGGAATTCTTTTTCCAAAAAAAACTAATCATAATTATATATATATATACATACACACACTGTTTATTTGTTTTCCATAAGTATTTATATATAGTTACATATTCATGAGCAGGTTTTGGTCAGCCAGAAGTAACTAGAAACTTCTTCAGGCGATATTGCTTATACAAAAGTGAAGTCCAACTTCACTTTTGTGTAAGCAATATTGCCTGAAGATGTTTCTAATTACTTCTGGCTGTCTGAAACATACTCATGAATGTGTAGTGCCATAAATACTTATGTAAAACAAATAAAAAGTATATCTTGCCCTACTTGAGTATTGAGCACTCTTGTTAAAACTTAACTGGAATATACATATATATATTATATATATATATATATATATATATATATATATAATTTAAAGGAGATTAGAACAATAGTCTAAAGAGCTGAGTGTATTTTAATGTAACAGTGAAATTACTAGTTTAATTAAAATACAAGAAAGAGAAAGTGCTCGTTGTAATTTAGATATATAATAAGCTCGATAGTTAAATGTTCTAGAGCTAATTCAATATTAAGTAATGTGATTGATAATTTAAAATTTAAAAATCAAATTATAATTAAATTAAAAATCCGTTTCATAAGAAGGAACAACAACAAAATCAATTATCTGTACGATCGTTTCGGAAAACAATGCTTTTTATTGTGGTATACATCAAGTTACGTACAATAATTACATATAGTTTTTTAATAAGCAAGGTCTCCTCGTCAGCAAATTTTGAAGGGTTTTTATTGAATTTAAAAGACACCATAAATAAACCTAGCAAATTTTGAAAGGTTTTTATTGAATTTAAAAGACACCATAAATAAACCTAGGTTTATTTATGGTGTCTTTTAAATTCAATAAAAACCCTTCAAAATTTGCTGACGAGGAGACCTTGCTTATTAAAAAACTATATGTAATTATTGTACGTAACTTGATGTATACCACAATAAAAAGCATTGTTTTCCGAAACGATCGTACAGATAATTGATTTTGTTGTTGTTCCTTCTTATGAAACGGATTTTTAATTTAATTATAATTTGATTTTTAAATTTTAAATTATCAATCACATTACTTAATATATATATATATATATATATATATATATATATATATATATATATATATATATATATATATCATTTTACAATTGGAATATATATACACACACATTCAAGAGCAAAAATTAACTTAAGTGATAAAAACAATACATATTTACAGACAAGGCTTCATAATCCAATTGTAAAACGCTAGACTCTAGACAATGTAGTTGTGGGTTTGATCTTTTCTAAAGTCGAGCAATACTGATAACTGTGAGTTAGCAAGAAATGCATGTCCATGGAAAACTTTCATGCAAAAAAATTATTTAAAATACAGACAAAAATGCATCAAGTCAAAAGAGGTGACATGCAATGCAAGGGAGTAAAATTTCTCTATCACTTTAAGTGATAGTGAATACGATGATGACATTCGCATGCTGTTACTAAAAATTAACACACACACATATCTATACTCCTATAATTTATTTTTGGTGTGTGTATTGATATTCATGTTCAAACACTTTTTTTCTATTTATTTAGGTATTTATATGCTTCCCCACGAAAGCAAACGTGACAGTCGTTTTTAATGTAGGGGGAAAACCAGCTCCCTTAAAACAAAGGCAAAAAGGGAGCACTCTGGTAGTATCCCCCCCAATAGTAATTGTTTCAGTATGAAGAGTTTCCCTCCATTGACCAAGGACCAATTAATTTAAATGAAGCACCAGAACAGATACTACACTGTGATACTACACTGTGATTCTGGCCCGAAGGCCAAGAAAGAAAAGGCAAGCCTTTTTTCTTTTTATTTAAAAAGAAAATAAAACTTATATATATGGGTCATGGAATTGCATTCATCTACAAAAGATCTAGCTAATTTGCATATTTTTTTAAACATTCATTTTAATTATGTCCCTATTAGTTTTTTCGGTTTTCTTATGGGATGATCATCTTTAGTTTGCTATTACGTGCAATTATATTCATGCAGATATTCTACATGATTTATACTTGCATAATATTTGCGTAAAAAAGTTATGGTAAACACAGACTTCTTTCTATATATTTATGTATGCATATATTTGGTAAAACTGGTAATTAGTAAAAACCTGAAGAGAGTGCTCCCCATGCCTCCTCTGCTTGAACGAAAAAACTTTTTATATTCAGTTTTAAAGATAGAGACAAATTACTAAATAAAAAACATGAAACAACCATAAATTGCCGGCACTACAAATACCACCTCCTTAGCAATTATACACCTTTCTGAAACATCCCCTAGACAACATCCTCTTTAGAACCGCTGAATAATAATACACACAATACACCCATCTACTGCAGACATCCAACTACTGTAACATCAACACAACCAAACCCCCTTACTCAACTCTCCCCATATCCTATATTACCCTACCCAATTACACATTCATCTACCCATGAATCCTACTACCCCCAACCCACTTACCAATTACAACTAAAACTCCCCACATGTATATGAATGTACATACG
This sequence comes from Euprymna scolopes, assembly GCF_053919585.1. Classification (NCBI taxonomy): domain Eukaryota; kingdom Metazoa; phylum Mollusca; class Cephalopoda; order Sepiida; family Sepiolidae; genus Euprymna; species Euprymna scolopes. Next base: position 55,853,569 of record NC_136493.1, on the reverse strand, counting down.
TGGCAACTTGTATGGATATCTGTACGTATGTATATATATATGTACTTTTGTGGGTATGCCGGAAACACTACTATATTTAACACACCTACTTACTTACCTATGTGCGTGCATATATCTTCACATGTATGTGTATGTGTGGGCATAATTGGACCTATGCATGTATCCCTGTCTGTGCTTACGTTTATTTCTCTATATACGCGGGCATGATTGTGTGTATTCATGGGTCATATGTATGCATGGATATATATTTGTGTGTCTATGTCTCCGTACAAGTGTATCTGTATGCAATGCATCTGCTGGCCTTTGTGACAATATGTATATGTGTGTCTATGTATATGCGCATGAGTGAGCATATATGTACAGATGTAGCTATGTCTGGATTTATATACATATATGTGTCTGTATGCCTATACCCACAACACACTTCACACTGAAAATAAAGTTAAGCATAACCACTACCCAAGGCAACATGTTAGTTGCCCCCCTCTATGTATATGAACCTAATAATTTTTAAACCTTTATACCCCATTTAAGCTCCCCCCCCCCATTTTTTTTTCATAGAAACTATAAAATAATCCCCATCCAATAAGCAAAGCAAATCAATACAGGCCCCTAAAAATTAAATCAACAACATGCATTTCGAACATAACTTCAACATGTCCACCTAACCTTGCATTATCTACACCCGCTTATTTATCCTTTATCTATTCATTCATTTATCTACCCTAACTTTACCTTACTCAGCATAAATACACGCATCTCTGTGTATATATGTATATATGTCTGTATGTGTATGTATGTTTGTATTTTTATGATTGTGTATACTTGTATATGCTTATATATATTATATAACCCCCGCAGTATTAACTAAAATAACTTAACTAAATTAAACCATGTACTCACTCATTTATTTATTTATTTATTTATTATTATTATCATTTATTTATCCTAACTTTACTTTATTTACTAGGCATAGATGTATGCATGCCGGTATGCGTATGTATATATGTGCATGTGTGGATATGCATATATTTGTGTAATTGTGTATATATATGTGCCTATATGGGTCTACATATTTATATTTTATAAATATATATTTTTAGGTAATTATGTATACGTGTGCATGAGCCCGTGCGTATATGTGTACTTGTATGTATATGTCTGTGTATGTGTATGTGTGTATGCATCTACTTCTTACTGGAGATCTGTATATCCACGTATATATACTCGAATGGGTGTGTGTATGTTTATATATGTGTGAGCATGTATTATATCTGTATATATATACGAGTATATATATATGTGTATGTGTGTATATGTCTGCATGTAGACCCATGTACATCTGCATAGGCATTCTTTTTATATGTATGTGCCTATGTGTCTACACATTGGTCTGTAATATGTATGTATATGTATTATGCGCTCTTATGCGTGCGTCAACGTCTGTATTAACTCTTAACTGTTTAAAAACAGCCCACTATGAAATGAACAACGACCATGTAACTCTGTAACTGCCAAAAATGACAGCCGTACTAACCCCCTTCCCTCTCCCTCTTCGTCTCCCTCCCTTTCCTCCCATCTATCTCTCTCCCTCTCACCTAATTAATATACCTTATCGAACAGGAAAAAAAAGTCGTCAAAATTTTAAAACCCAAAAATTGAAACTCTTTCCTCCCCTCCTCTCATTACCCCCTCTCTTTTTTTCTTTTTTCTTTACCATCCTCTCTCCCCCTCCCCACATATCTCCACCCAAGCCTACCTGAATCTGCTACCCCCACACGCACAATACAACCTAATATACTTTAAACTTCAAAACTGAAATATTGTCATTACCCGCCTTCCCCTCTATTATCTCCTACCCCCCCCCCCAACTCTATTTTTTCCCCGTATTCCTCCTAAAAACAATTATTCCTAATACCAACCAACCATTTATGTAATTTCTGACGAGGATGTTAGATCGTAAACACGGTCCAACATCCGAAACATATGTAATCAAACAGATAAAACGGTAATAAAAAATAAAATATATATATATATATATATATATATATATATATATATATATATATATATATATATATATATATATATATATATGTTTAAAAGAATTTTGCCCACCAAACTCCTGTCAGTTTTTGGTTTACAGAGATCACAAAACTTAATATATAGGATATTCAACCCCATGCAAAACTTTATATTTTAATTTTAGCTAGGGAAAATCGGTGCCAAAGTGAAAACAAAATGGAATTTGTCAGGTGAAGGTTGAACGAGGGCATTATGAATATGCATGCGTAACGTAATAGCTATTGGTTCATGTTTTAACTTTTAGCCTTGCAACAAACATGTCTTAACGTTACAGGAAAAAGTAAACAGTAAGCCAAACGTTTTGGTTTCAATTCTTAGTGGTGGCGCATAAGTCATTTTTTTAAATTTTAATTACAATATATTGGGTCCAATATAATATAATAAATATGAAATCTGCATTAAGCAAAATATCATATTTAAGTGTATTGTATGACAAGGCATGCTAGTATATATATATATATATATATATATATATATATATATATATATATATTAGTAGCAAGAAGACTCAACATTGCCTAAGATTGAATGAGGATCACTTCTTTCTCACTATGTTCATAACACTTTGTTTTACTGTTCTCCTCAATAGTCAGAAAAGTTTAAATATTGAAAAACTCTGAACAAGTGTCTCATTATATATATATATGCACATACATACATACACACACAGTGTAAATTTCATTGAAATGTAATATACGTATTTCCAGTTTTAAGCCCCCCCCCCTTAGGAGATGGGAGCACATAGATATTCGACTCATAAAAGGTAATGTAAAAATTCGGCACACTTCCACCGCCTTCTCCATAAAATGTTATGATTTCAATTTCATAAAAATCATAAATCTTTGAAATTTTAAGAGGGGTTATGCCTTCATAGCCCCTTCCTCCCCTTGGGGGGGCACTTAAAGATTTGTGAAACACTTCATGTATATTCTCTAATCTTTCTTGCTATAGGAAACATTGTGTTTAACTCAAGCAATACATTTTCTGCTTGTGAAAAGTTTAAAAGTTTAAATTATAGGTCGCAAATCAAAAGAAAACTGTTCCTGATGAGAAAAGTAGGTTAAAATGTCTCTCGAGATCATTCAGAGGTACATATATAGTCAGAAAATAGTTTCATATATAAACAAAAAGTAAAATAAAATCTATTTTGTTGACGAGATCGTTGCACAGCAATGATTAAGATTTAAGAGACATCGTCACTTTCCACTCAACTTATTTAAACAAAAACTTGTTATACCATGTACGTATCAAATTCACCGTTTATTCAAATCTTTGTATTATTTAAATTCATCGGACTACTGTTCTCATCTTGAATGTGATTTTCACAACGTTTCGGTCAATGTAACCTCCGACCTTCTTCAGGTGTACCTTGTCGAACTCGGGAATTTCGACCGGAATCCTTTATTTACTTCACGGGGATAGCATGTTCTTGTTCTGTCAGCCATGACTGGATAGAGGTCCTAAATAATTTGCAATTGTACAGGGGGGGGGGCAGTGCAACTTGCTTATTTCAATTTCAAATATATTCCAACTAAGTAAGTTGCTCTGCCCCACCCTATATTTTTCGGTCGCCCACACTGAAGATTGGATCTTCAACTTTTTACAATTGATTTTTCCAAGTACTCTTACCACGGCGCCAAGGACCCTTTGAAGGTTGAAAGTTCAATCCTTAAGGTAGGCAACCGAAAAATACTTCCAAATATGTTTGGTTGTTTTGTTTTTTAGGACATATTTAATACTGAATCCGGCAATATTGGAGAAAAAAAAAATTATACTTCCAGTTGTTTATATCTTCAAATATTTATTCATGGCGTTTGATTTGATTGTTTTGTCTTACGGCATATCAACCCTTTTCCAGCTCAGCTATTTTAGTAAAAGCTTACACTTCAGTTTGTTTACATTTTCAAATATTTATTTATGGTGTTTAGTTTGATTGTTTTGTAAAGCAAAAATTGTTTTTAGCTTTGCAAAAGTTAGGGTTAGAGTTAGGGAAAGCAGAAAAAATAAAGTTTTTTGAATTTAAATTAGGAAGTTGATATCAGAGCAGCCTGATCTGGTAGTACCAGAGGGTCCATGTGAAACACAAACAATCTACTCCAGTAGATTAAATAAAGGGTTCAGTTTGAAATCCTGCACAGATTTCAGAGTTCAAATGAAGACGAAAATAGTATTTCGAATAATCAAAATCTTCTAATTATGCAAAAAATAACTATGATCAGACCCATCGGCATTTCCTTGCCATCCTAGGCAATTGATTATAAACCAATCATTTCTCTTATAGAAGAAGATGAAGAGTGGGAATCGCTTACTGGTTTTTGTGGGAGAATATAATGCATGGGAGAGTGGTATCATGATTACCATAATTACTTCCAACTGAGCCTGTGTTTCGGATGAAAGTAATTATTTGCGTGTTCATTCTCATGATGTCACTTTCCTCAGATAAGAAAAGGTCAGGTTTTAGATAAGAAAAAAGTGGAACAGTGAAATTAACTCTAAAAAACTATTTTTATAACTATTTTATATTTTAGGAAAATTTTCGCTTTAATTTGACAATAAAAGCGAAAAAATTTATTGTTTTACGTTTTTTTTTTGTTTTTTGTTTTTTAGATGAAATAGGACATCTCTAAGAAAGAATAAGAACAGTTATTTTTAAACATAGTCAAAGATTTTTCATTAAAATAGCTCCAGTTTTTCAATATTTACATAACAGTTTAAAAGTTTTTATCAATTAACTTTTTCGTTTTTTTTCTTTTTAAATCACCCATAAAAACTTTTTAAAAAAATGCAGGTTTTTAAAAAACAAAACAAAAAAAAAAACGCGACGTCTTTGCCACTGTTTGCTACTGTCGCCAAATGGAAAGTGACCTAGGTTTAAATTAAAGCTAGTCAATCGAAAAGAGAGGATTACTTTCGACAATATCTGCGAAAAAAAATGACCCCTTCCTGTAGAAAAGTGCCCAATTAAGGATGAAGGAATTAATGTTTTTAGCCAATTTTTCGATATTTGTCGTCCGAAGGGTTGAGCTTCAAAACGATACTGGTTTCGTGAAAATTCGTCGCCTCTGTCGAAAGTTTGAGGAAGACATACAAACAAACATACATACATTTAAACAGACTGGTGAGATTTATGTTATAGATTGTATTTTGTAAGTGTCATGAGATTGAAATTTATCCTATTATTATTCATAGTATCCTCAAAGACATTAAACAATATTCCCACACAGAATTGAAGGAAAAATCCAAGTTCATTTGTTTCATTTGCAATTATATAAAAAAAAAACTGTTCCATTATATTAGTTTGTAACAGTCAAATATTCATTTTTTTTCTTGCAGAGAGCAGCCTCTGTGAGGTGATTTAGTCAAATAAAGACCTATTAGTTTCCAAGGAGTATTAATTGCAAGCGACCCTTGAAGCAATATTTCTGACACCTTGGTATCAACACAGAAGCCTCAGATTTTTCTGGAACTAATGAGGAAAAAACTTCTCTCTCCTTTTTCAGTCACCAATACCAAATGAAACTTCACCGAACATATATTCTTTTAGGAATAACTTTCAGCAGATGGACTTTTTCAATGTATTATTGTTTATCACTTTGACACTGTCCTAACTTTTTGCAACCTACAACTTGTAACTTGAATGCTTTTTATCGTTATTCATAAAAGAAATTCGTTTTCCTTTTGTTTGACAAACATTTTGTTATAAAATTTTTATAGGAGTTTGACTTCCAGTCCGTGTTAAAATAGGCTCTTATAAGTTTTGTAAAGTGAAATTTCAAATTAAATAATTTACATTTAATAAAAGTTATTTTTCTCAGTATCTATTTCAATTTGGAATTTTGAACAAAAATCAGGAATAAAGTAAATATTATTCAAATTAAAGCGCAAGACTAGTTTGTTTTGAAAAAAAAAATGCTTTTCCTTTTGTGATTAATTAACTTATGAAAATTTTTTTTTTTTTTAGTGATGCAATGCATGTCTTTTCATCATTTTTCATCTTATTGGTTTGCCTCCTCATAAGAGCAGCGTTAGTCATAAGGTCAGTTTTTAATGTGGGAAGAATCCAGCTCCCAAAAGAAGAAATTCTGGATTGGAACAAAAAAATAAAAAATGGTCTCAGTCTAGAAGAATCTCTCCTGAGGACAGAAAAAATGCGGTATAGTATCAGAAGATATACATTTTGCTTGGAGCCAAAATATATTTTGCTTGGAGCCAAAAGTGTAAAATTCCCTGTTGTGTTATAAATAATGTACGTGCATGTCAGAAGAAACAGTTGGATTAACATTTATTTGCAGATCATTAGTCAAAGACAAACAAAAATCATTACAGAAGCATTTAACATAGAATATACAAGAGAACAATTGACATAATTACCAAGTGAAGAATGTGTTAAAGTTCCAAATACAATAAGAACACATATCAGTATTGTAGAGAAAATGCGTATGTAATGAATAAGTAAATCTTACTAAGTATTGTTCGTTTCTGAGAGTCTATCTGACTGCTATCAGAAGACATAACCTAAAAGCAAAGCTTTCAAGAGGTTTTGAAAGCCTGCTACAAAGAAAAGAGTGGACGAACCCTGTGCTTTGACTAATTTGCCAGAATGAGTTCATGGGCAGAACGATTTTTTTTTTTTTTTTTAAATTAATTTTTTAATATTTTTAACTTCTGCACAGGAAAATCTGTTCTAATTTTGGCAAAGAATAAATCCAAGGGAGATAAATCAATTATGCTCCAACATGTGATAACGATGAAAGCTATGTTTTATTCCAAGAATTTGTTTTAAAATCATTTTAAGGTTTCAATTAAAAATGCACGTTTCTAATTATTTGCCTAAGATCGACAATACAAATCAGTTCAACGACTTTGTTGCTGTTGGACTGAAGTATTGTTTCAGTTCAGCCCTAGAAGGTTCAGCTTCCCAGGCTTTACCTTCTCTCTAACAAGGAGCGAGTTTATTGTTAATTGCCTGGGGTGCCCCTACTGAATATTTGAAAAGTGATGTAAACTTAAGAGAACTCGATTTAACCAATTATAGAGTTTTAGTTGAATCTCTAAAACCGGATATATATTTTTTTCTAAATTGAACATTGAGGAGTTACATTTTTTTTTCAAGAAAAAAGTATATTTGACACTTATTTTTCGTATTATCAACCGTTATTTTTTGGTCCACAATAGATTTCATCATTCAACTTTGTATCAACGAATTTTAATTCAAAGTGGCAGTCTTTAGTTTTATCTGTAAATTAAGTGAGATCTAGGAGATGATATCAATAATCACTCCAAACTAAGAATTAGTGTTGGGGTTAATGAAAGGACATTTGTTATTCATAGGGTTAAGAGATATTAATCCGGGTTACATAAGATTAAGGCTTGGCTCCATAGACGCCTTAAGAAACTTATGAAATGTAACCTTTGCATTATTTGTTTCAGATCATATGTTCATTAAAGTGACCATCATGCAATCTTAATGAAATTGAGCTTAAGGGTTACATAGACTATAACTTGACGTTTAACCATCCTGTAACGCTCACGTAGCACACAGTTTCCAACCTTTTACTTTAGTGCCTTTATAGCTAGAGATACATATCAGTCGAAACCTTGGTTTTATGGAACAAACCAGAAATGGCTGACGCAGTTTATGATATGAAAGTGGAAATAAAATGTAGAAAGGCAGAGAACATTAAAAGCATACAATTTCAAAACCAATCTGTATTTAACTGTGCTGCACACAGTGCTTCATTTTCCCTAAGAACTAATTACTCTGCCCTCAAAAGACATGATAAAAACCACAAATTACAACAAATGCAAGTAAGTAAAAAATAAAAAATAATAAAAAAATAAAAAATAATTATCCTTTGAAAAAATTTTTTTTTTAATTGATTCACTTTATGCCTTAAAGAAAATTATTAGACCCATTTTTAACACAAGTAGTTGGGTTATTTGTCCCTGACCTTATGTCAGGGAAAATAAATTGAAAAGTTGTTTCATTTAATGTCGGTACTAATTGACTATCAATTCCGTAAATCTTTAGCTTTGACAACCTCATAACTCTTGCTTCTTTTATTATCCTTTAGTCCTCGCATTCTATGAGTGATGTTCCAAAGAAGGAAGAATAAGCGTTTTCTATGTCTGAATTTATCCATCAAATATTGTTACTAATCAACCTTGCTATTGAATGAAGCAGTATTTATTTTTAGTTTCTTACGTCAGGGGGCTTCATGCCTTGCCTGCAGCAATGAAAAGAAGAAAAAGAAAAGAAAAAAAGAAAAGGAAAAGAAAAAAAGAAAAAGAAAAGAAAGAAAAAAGAAAAAGAAAAGTAAAAAAGAGAAAGAAAAAAGGAAAAAAGAAAGAAAAAGACAAAGAAAAGGAAAAAAAGAAAAGGGAAAAAAGAAAAGGGAAAAAGAAAAGGAAAAAAAAGGAAAAAAGAAGGAAAAAAGAAAAGGAAAAAAAGGAAAAAAGAAGAAGGAAAAAGAAAAAGAAAAGAAAACGGGTGAAAAAAAGAAAAAAAAGAAAAAAAAGAGCGCAATCAAAAATATTTGGCCCGATATGAATTCCTAGCTATAGAGGCACTTTACTTTTTTTTTTTTTTTTAGCCCCAACCTTTTTTGCATGGTATGCTTTAGTTATGCTTATTTTTACGTTTTTATTTTCGGTTTTCACATTGTAAATTTCTTAGGCCATTCATGCTTTGCTACATCGGTTCAATATGGCTCTCCACCGATAGGAGCACAACTTTTGAATGTTGTTGATCAGTTATTTCGCTTCAGATGACGAAACTGTTAACGATCCTTAAAGTTCAATTTTACCTGCAATCTTTGTTGTGTCTCAGATTGCAATATTAATGTCTATCGTATTCCATCTGGATTTTATAATTTTGTTCCTAAATTTTTTTAACAGTATTGGATTTGGAAGTAAATTTATACTGATTAAGAAGCACCAATTTTTCAGATAAGTAGTTTGTAGTTTGTGTTATTCCGTCGGTTATTGACACAGCTGAGTTGGAGATCCATTGTACTTAGTCTGTCATACACACATTAATCCTTATCCTCGAGTGGCCTCCGAGCCTTGATATAACTTTGTAAGAAAAAGAAAAAACAAAAAACAGAGAAACTCATCTAACGTCACCAATCGTGCGACATTGTAGTATTCTACGAGTATTTTGTTTAATTTTCGATTTTTGAGCGATTATCGAAGGTCCACATGGTTGTAACGAAACAGTCATTGTTCTCGGTCTAACTCCAGATTTGACGCTACCTTTGATTAAAAGTAAACAAACGTTTTAAAACAAGTTAAAACACACGCAAATAAACCTTATTCAGGTAGACAGAGTTAGCTCATCTTGCTTTTGGAAACGTTGTATATATATATATATTTCATCTGTTGTTTTGATGACTATTGCTAAAAATAAATGAATTAAATTAAATAAAAAAAAATACCCCAAACATCCTTTTTTTTTTTTTTTTTTTAACCTTTAATTAACCAAACCATAACCAGCTATAATTCGGTTTGGTTGAGTTTAAATTCTGCAGAAGCGTAATAAAATAAAACAAAAACAAATAAAGAAAATAAACATGTCATTTGAAAGAAGAAAAAGCAAATTATATATATTACTGAAGTATAAAATGATATTTACAACAATTCCGAAGGTGAGGGTACCAAAACACATGTTAGAAACTTTAACTCCAGTATCACCCAAATAATTATAATCCATTTTCAACGACATCTTCAGTTCTTGAAAAGTTTGCTAAACCAAAAATTGATCAGCTTTTTAAAAGTAGCGACGTGACGAAAAGACACGCAAAAATGAAATCAACGAACGTAAACGCCGAAGTGAATGTCAAATTAAAAAAAGGCGTTATTACTGCTGCTGCTTCTGTAACTTAATCCGCCGCAATAAAAAACGTGGCGCAACTCTGGCGTCTCATGGAAAGAGTTGCTTCCCATTCTGTTATTTCATTCCCCAAACGACATGAAAATCTTCCTTTTCCTTTTTGAAAAGCAAAGTGTTTCTATGAAATAAATAAATCTATCTATCTATCTATCTATCTATCTATCTATCTATCTATCTATCTATCTATATATATATATATATATATATATATATATATATATATATATATATACACACACACACACACACACACACACAATAATAATAATAATAATAATAAAATAAAGATTTGACCACATTGCAGGTTCTTATAATTGTTTTTAATAGATCTTATTTTTAAAATACAATGTTTTCTTTCAGATTTTTCATGTAAGAAATTGACGAATCTTTTCTATATCATGTTTTTACATTAATCTTATAAGGTAATGTAAAAGTATCAAGATAAATAGTTGCAAATAAAATTAGTCTGTTTTGTTAACTTGGTACATTTTTCCCCAAACAAAGACAATAGTTTTCTCTATCACTATATATCCTCGTTAATGATATTAATGCTATCTGAACCACATCATAATAGGACTTTTAACATGCAACTCTTTATACCAATTCATAACATGCATATAATCTCTAGGCGAAGTTTAGTATTCACTCAACTTCTTTATTCAAACACTTACTGAATTATGAAAGTAACTTTTATATTCTTACTAGCGAGGGTAACCGGCATTGCTCGGATGGAGAGAGGTCGTATACTAAGGTGTAGGGAAACGCGTGACTTACCTAAATAGCACTTATGCATAATTCAACTGGTTAGTCATGGAACGAAATGAATGAAAAAAAAAAGGGAAACAAAAATGGCTGCCTTATCTCTTTATATGCCTGCAATGTTGCCACCTGATATGCAGATGAGATGCTCCTGGTTGGAGATAAAACAGGGTTGATTTTTCAGAGAGGACGTTCATTTTGAAGTTGGATTTTGAAGAAGTAAGTTCGATCAGCAGAAGTGTTTTTGGTGTTCAGAGAAGGTGTGTTACATATACAGAAATCTGGAAGTTGGAAGTTTGGACAACAGTGTCGAACTTAACCGAGAAATTGGTGATGTGAAGGGCAGAAGAAATAACACATGGGTTATTTAATTATATAAGACTATTGAGCAACCAACCTACAGCCCTAAAAAAAAAACCCAACTTTTCTTCAATCATTCGACCTCACAACTGACGATCAGGGAAACACTCCCCAGCTAGTGTCCTGCTTGGGTCGTTGATGGTCAGCTATTCATGTATATACATGTACGTGTCATAGCATTTCAGTGAAACGACCATCACAAGGAACGCCAGATCGCCCAGGTCCGGCAAAGAGAGAGCACAGAGAGGAAAGGCATGGAGGTTGATGCTGCTTGCAGAGTGAAGTAAGCCCCGATACGTTAGCATGACCAGGACATGCTTCACAGACAAAGAGTTGTTTTTGGCTAGTATTTGGAAACGAAGGGTATTGTTGAACAGGAGGAAGTGATGTTTGTCTTTCTTCCCATGATATCCTCCAGCAAGGCCGCCGTCACCTACGACGATCACATCAACGACATTAGCTACTCACAGGGTCTCCACAACAAGGTCTGATTTGAGAAAGCTTCTCCGCATCAGGGCCCTGGGCTTTTTGTGAACTGTAAGGTCCTTCTGATGAAAGGACTTAGCCAGAAGATCTGTCACCCTATCTTGTCTGTTCCATTCCTGATCCTTTTTTCTTGTCTCCTTCTGTAGCATACTGTAAATGATTAGATTCAATAGAATTTGGAAAGAAATAATTATTATAAAAATGGGTAAATTTTCAGATTAGGTCCACCTCCACAATTTTCTTTTAAATGACGACTTTTGTAGAGTTTTCGGCCATGCTGAATACGAAAATCGCATTGAAATTTTGAAGAAATAATTAGTTATCGAAATATAAAAAGTTGTATTATGCATTGTATTATTTGGCGGCCATCTTTGTTACGCGCGTAGATTTGTTTATGGAGCGCGCGCACGCGGTAAAAACGATGGCTTTCAAAGAATACAATGCATAATACAACTTTTTATATCTCGATAACTACTTATTTCTGCAAATTTTCAATGCGATTTCCGTATTCAGCATAATAGAAAACTTATAAAAGTCGTCATTTAAAAGAAAATTTCGGGGGTGAACCTAATCTAAAAAAATACCTAAAAATGTTGGTGACTGAAGTAGAAATTATTGATACTTTTGCCAAATAAGGAACGGGATATAATCGTAAATTTCTGGGCAGTTAACATAAAATAAAGAAGTTGCTGCACAAAAGTTGGGTGATATATTTTCGTGCAAATGAAGGCAAATTTTGTAAATAGGAAATATATATTTAATTTTTGAATGACAGATAACAAACAAAAATAGTTTTGCATTGTATTAATTAGTTTATTTGTTCTAACGAAATATTTAGATTTTTGTTTAGTTATTATAAAATGATCAAGTTTGTATTTAATAAATAATCAAATTTCAGATATTCAGTGCCACGTCGAATGTTAAGCAGCATTTTGAAAGCAGTATAAGCTCTCGAGGCAAGGAGAAGAAGGGCAGATAACTCAAAAATGTTATGCCAAAACTTTTACTTGTACAGTTTTAACATTATTTAAATTTTAAAAAATATTATCTGCACCATCATCATACTGAAATTTTTATGAGATTTTTTTTTCCGTTACACATATGTACATCATACGGGATTTTCTTTATCTGTGTTTTTTACTAATGTCTTTGTAAAACTGCATAAGCGTATGTACATCATACGGGACTTTCTTTATCTGTGTTTTTTACTAATGTCTTTGTAAAACTGCAGAAGCACCCTTTGTTCTAATTAACCAATAACGGTAGTTTGGGCAACTTCCTGCAAAGTTCTGTAAAGTGCCCTGAAAATTCTGACGATAGCGCTGTCCTTATTCCACTTATACCAATAGCAATTTATTAATACTTATTTTGACAACGACGAGGACAGTGACAACTATGAATAAAAAGAGCAAATATATCTTAGTCTCTCTCTCTCTCTCTCTCACACACACACACACACACACACACACACACACACACACACACACACACACACACACACACACAAGGGTATTTGAAATTAAACAAAAACGGATTTTGTAGAGAAAGAAAACCGGTGATAGAGAGGGCAAGGGGAGAAGTTGGGTTAAAGATGCCACATTCTTTTAAAAGAAATACAAATCTATATATCTATAAAAGTGAACTTGTCTGTGTGTGTACATTTCCCTACCAAATTACTCTGTCGAGATTTGATATACGGTGTATTGGGATTTGGGAAAATCTTTTTAATCCATTTTCGACCAGAAATTTGGCTGTCAAGGGGTAACAGTTCAACGATTTGACCTTTGAAAACTCTACCAAACTCCTCCCTCAATTTTGGGCCTAAACACTTTAAATGTCAGATGTAGGTTCCGTGGACATGGATCAAACTTATTAATTTGATTTAAGCCCAAAACAATGAATGTTAAGGGGTCAAAATTAGGGTCAAAATTAAAAAATAAATTTACCCGTCGGACAATTTCTGGTCTAAACATTTAAAATTTTACATAAAGTGTATTCAGACATGGGGCAAGCTTTTTAATCAGTTTTTGGCTAAATATTTGGTTGCCAAGCGGGTCAAAGTTCAAAAGAGTTTACCTTTGCGATCTCTAGCAAACTATTCAGCAAATCTTTGGTCTAAACATTTGAAATTTTATTCAAACTGTATTCAGATATGCAGCAAGCTTTTTAATAAGTTTTTGGGCGAAAATTTGGCTGCCAAGAAATCAAAGTTGAAAGAATTGACTTTTGCAGATTCTAGGAAACTCCTCCGTCAATTCTGGCTCTAAACACTTAAAATTTTCGATGTAAGTTACTTAGACATGAGGCAAACTTTTTAACCTATATATATATATATATATATATATATATATATATATATATATATATATATGATTTTTATATATATATATATATATATATGCACATAAAGTTATGCACATAAAGTTTTTTTTTTTTTTTATATATACACATAAAGTTATGAACAATACATAGGGCCCGAGCAAAGCTGGGCTGAACTGTTATCATTTTCTAAAATAAATATGTAAATACATAAGATTTACAAACTTTTATATATATTCCTTTTATGGTAGGACTCATTTTAGGCAAATATATCTTAGTCTCATATGCAAATAAGGGTAACTACTTCAGTGCCCACTGACGTTCAGCTACCCATTTCCAGTTGCTGTTCCGGTACCCACTGATATCCAGCTACTTGTTCCGTTGCCACTGACATTGAACTACCCATACCAGTGCTAACTGACGTCCACTTATCTGCTTCAGTTCCTACTGACATCAAGCTACCTTGTGCCATTGACCTGTTCCAGCGCACACTAACGTCCAGTGACCCGTTCCAGTGCCCACTGACGTCGAACTACCTGTTCCAGTGTTCACTAATCTTCAGCTACTTATCCCAGTGTCCACTGACGTCCAGCTACTTGTTCCAGTGTCCATTGATATCCAACAACACGTTCCAGTGCGCACTAATATCCACCTACTAGTTTCAGTGTCGACTGACACCCAACTATGCATTACGTTTTCGAGTGACCACTGACATCTAACAACTCATTCCATTGTCCACTGACATCTAATTACTTGTTTCAGTGCCCAGTGATGTCTAACTATATGTTCCAATGTCCACTGTTGCAGTGCCAACCGACGTCCAAGTACCTATTCCAATGTCACCTGACATCCAACGGTGTGTTCCAACAATCTGTTCCAGTGCCCACTGACATCCAAGTACCTGTTCCAGTGTCAACTGACCTGTAACTACCCGTTCCAGTGCCCAGTGATGTCCAACTACTTGTTCCAGTGCTAACTGATGTCCAGCTACTCGTTCCAGTGTTCCCTGACGTACAGCTACTTGGTGCAATTCCTACTGATGTCTAACCGCCTATTTCAGTCCCTACTAACGTCCAACAAACCATTCCAGTGCCCACTGACGTCCAACTATTCATTTCAATATCAATAGATGTCGAACTACCCGTTCCAATCTCAACTGACGTCCAACTACCTGTTCCAGTACCTACTGACGTCCAACTACTTGTTGCAGTGTCCACAGACGTCCAACTACCCGTTCTAGTACCCCCATGACGTCCAGCTACCTGTTCCAGTGTCCACTAACGCCTAACTATTAGCACCAGTGCTTAATGACATCCAACTACCCGGTCACGTGCTGACTTACGTTTAACTACCCGTTCCAGTGTTTACTAACGTCCAACTACCCACCACAGTGTACACTAACGTCCACATACCTCTTCCAGTGCCTACTGACGTCAAGCTACGTGTTCCAGTGTATACTGACGTCCAAAAACATATAACAGTGCCTATTGACGTCCAACTCAATGTTCCAGTGTTAACTGATGCAAAACTACTCGTTCCAATACCAACTGACGTCCAACTACCTGTTCCAGTGTCTACTGACGTCCAACTTACCTGCTCCAGTGCCCACTGACGTCAACCAAACTATTCCAGTGTCGACTGACGGCCAGCTACCTGTTTAAATGCCCACTTGCGTCCAACTGCTTGTTCCAATGCCTACTGACGTCTAAATATCTGTCCCATTGTCCATTGATGCCCAACTATCCGTACCAGTGTCCACTGACGTCCAGCTACTTATTCCAGTGCCCATCGATGTCTAACTACCTGTTCTAGTTTCCACTGATATCCAACTACTCGTGCAAATGCTCACCGACATCTAACTACGAGTTCCGATGCTTACTGACGTCCAACTACCTGTCTCTGTACCCATTAATGTCTAACCACCTGTTCCAGTGCCACTGATGTCCAACTTCCTTTTCGAGTGCCTACCGACGTCCAACAACCTGTTCCAGCGCTCAATGACGTCCAGCTACTTGTTCCAGTGTCTACTGACGTTCAATTACTTGTTTCAGTGCCCACTGATGTCTAACTGTATTTTCAAGTGTCCACTGACGTCCATTAAAGTGTCTACTTACAAGTAGACAATGGGACACTTTAATGGGACGTTTTGCGGGACACTTTAACGTTTCGTTTCGCGTAAGTAGACACTTAAATGGGACGTCAGTGGAAAGTGTAAGTACACACTTTAACGGGACGTCAGTGGACACTTGAAAAGTGTCCACTGACGTCCTGTTAAAGTGTCTACTTACGCGAAACTATATGTTAAAGTTACCACTCACGTTCAACGATCCGTTCCAGTGTACAGTGACGTCCAGCTACTTTTTCCAATGTCTACCGACGTCCATCTATTCGTTTATGTGTCCACTGACGCTTAAATGTCTGTTCCAGTGTCTACTTACGTCTAACGACCTGTTCCAATGTCCACTGACGTCCAACTACGTTCGAGTGCCCACTGACGCCCACCAAGCTGTTCCAATGTCCACTGGCTTCCAACTACCTGTTTTAATGCCACTTACGTCCAACTACTTGTTCCAGTGCCTACTGACGTTTCAGTGTCCACTAACGTCCAGCTAATTGTTCCAGTGTCCACTGACCCCCAACAACCGATTCTAGTGCCCACTGTTGTCCAACTACCTGTTCTATCGTCCACTGACATCCAACTACCGGTACCAGTGTCCACTGACGTCCAGCTACTTCTTCCAGTGTCCACTGACGTTGAACTACCTGTTCCAGTGATCACCGATGTCTAACTATCCGTTCCAGTGCTCACGACGTCTAACTACCCGTTCCAATGCTTTTTGACGTACAGCCACCTGTCTCTACTGACGCCCAACTACCCGTTCTAGTATCTGCTTATGTTCAAGTACATGTTCCTATGACTACTGACGTCCAGTGACTTGTTCCAGTGTCCACTGATGTCTAACTACCTGTTCTAGTGTCCACTGACGTCCAATTACCCGTTACATTTTCTACTGAAGCGAAACTATATTTTCGAGTGACCACTGACATCTAACAATCCATTCCATCGCCCACTGACGTCCGGCTACTTCAATGTCCACTAACGCCTAATTACTTGTTCCAGTCTCCACTGACGTCCAACTACTCGTTACATTGTCTACTGACATCAAACTATATGCTCAAATAACCACTGACGTCCAATGACTCGTTACATTGTCCACTGACGTTCAGCTACATTTTTCAGTATCCACTGACGCCCCACTACCACTTCTAGTTTCCACTGACGCCCAACTATATGTTCCAGTGCCCACTGATGACCAAATACCCGTTCCAATGTCCACTGACGTCCAACTACTGGTCCCAGCGCCCACTGACGTCTAACTATAAGTTTCAGTACTTACTGGCCTCCAACTACACATTCCATTGTCTACTGACCTCCAACTACCCGTTCCAGTGTCCAGTGACATCCACCTTTATGTTCCAATGTTTACTGACAATGAAGTACCCGTTCAAGTACCCACTGAAGTCCAGTTACTTGTTCCAGTGTCCACTGACGTCCAACTACCTGTTCCAGTGTATACGTACTATGACTTGTTCCAGTGCCTACTGGTGTCCAACCACATGTTCTAGTCATCACTAATGTCCAGCTATTTGTTCCAGTTCTTACTTATGTCTAACTACCTGTTACAGCGTCTACTGACGTCTAACGACCCGTCCCAGTGACATCCAGCTACTTGTTCCAGTGTTCAGCGACGTCCATCTACCCGTTTAATTGTCCACCAAGCGTAGAGCTGAATGCAATTTGGACACCTCTAATAAAGAGAGAAAACCTTGAATAACAACATAGGTTTAACATTAACAAAAACCAACTAAGGATTGTCCTAGTGACATATGGCCGAGTGGTTCTAGACGTTGTGTCAAAGTTTACAGTTACCCAAAGGTGCTGAGTTCAATCCTGAATGAAGGCAGTGAAAAGTAACATTCGAACAGAGAATCAGCAACTATGTCCCAGAGCCTAGCTGGAGTCCGAACACGGTACCCCCGCAATAATAATAATAAAGGGGTTGGGTTCGAGACTCCTAACAAACTGTTCCCCAGTTCGATACAAAACACCTGATGAAGGCCGGAGGGCAAAACGGCCGAAACGTTGTGACTATAACAACCAAGATGAGGAAGTTAGTCCGACAATCTCAATATATATATATATATATATATATATATATATATATATATATATATATATATATATGAGTCGTGACTTCAAAAGTAAAAAAAAAAAAAAATCAGCCAGAATCGAAACCACATCATTCAAAGCTGGTGACGTTATCATTGTACCAACGTGACACGCATATAAAATTATCAAAAATTAAAAATAAACTAATGTATAACGATTTTTTTAATTTTGACCCATTTTTGGCCCCTTAAAAACTATTTTAACCAGCTAAAGACCCATAAAAAATGGTCCGTAAAAATTTCAATCATTTGATTGCGACTTTTAGTTTCGGAGGAGATAGAGTGAGAGACAGACAGACATATTTTTTTTTTTTTATGTATTAGATTATACTAAAGTTATGGTTTATTTCGTTAAGGCTTTTTTCTATATATTTTAATCACACAATAGACATGCCAAAATATTTCTTAATTTTGGGATTGAGTTATGCTTAAAATATGCCCATTTTAATTGTAGCTATAATTTGCAAATAACTCATCGAATGACACATCCCTTACTAACTTTCTATCACTTTCACCCTCTCTCAATGTACGCTGTATGATTCTTCATTCTTATTCTATATACATCGTCTATTTCTCTTACTTCCATCACTCATTCTTTCCCTATTTCCCATTTGTCTGTGTTTGTTAACAATCGAAAGTATTAAAGAAGGGAAAGAATAAAGCTATTGAAATAGTCTATTAGGGAAATCAGGAATATTATCATAGGTAGTAATATTTAATCCAGAGAGAGAGAGAGAGAGAGAGAGAGAGAGAGAGAGAGAGAGAGAGAGAGAGAGAGAGAGAGGGGGTAATTTGGTATTTTGCCTTTTTATTTTTCATGTTTAACTGGCTTTACAAACTCACTTTCTCCAATTCAAAAAATTTTGAGGACTTCTAAACCCTGGGACCAATATCGATCTGAATGTTCCGGATTACGATTCACGGAAGAAATTAGAAGTAGTTTACGATTTGAAAGCTTCAAAAAGAAAGAAGAAAAACGTTGAAAAACTTTCTAAAGACAATTAATTCATTTAATGATTTGAAGAAAATTATTAAATCCATTCTTAATACAGATGAGGGATAGGTCATTTTTTTATGGAAATCTCTCCACACAAGGAATGAAGCCATTTGATATAAGAAGCTGAAAATACCTCTTCAAGGTCAAAAAGTAGCAACGATAAGTCTTATATGGATAAATTCTGATGTAAGAAACAGCAATTCTTCCTCCTCGCTTAGGGAATGTGAGGTCTAAAGGACAAAATAAAGAAAGCGATACTTATGAGGTTGCTGAATTGACTCCCAACCTTAAATCAAGGACCAAATTAAAAAGTTATTTGACTTAATGTTGGTACTAATGGACTGTTTGGCAACGGCTTGGACATTTCTGGTCTGTTCCATGAATTGTAATTGGAAACATTCAAGCTGATATCAATTCCCAACAATAGAAAAACCAACAATTTGATCTGAGCTCAATAGATGACCTGACGGTTTATATTTTATTTCAAGCTTATTTATATATCCTAAAAATGCAGGATTAGATAATTAAACACCACCAGTATATTTGCTTTTATATACCTCCACTCTAATATGAAAGTCACTTTGTGTGTGTGTGTGTGTGTGTGTTCCTTCCTCATAGGTTCCGAAACGGCTGAACCTATTTTTGCAAATTTCACACAAAGCTAATGTGATATTGTAAACAAACACAGACGGAATTTGGTGAAAGAAATTATAATTATTATTTGCAAATTAGTCCACCGAGCAAACTATTCCTAGTAATCTATCTATCTATCTATCTATCTATATATCTATAAAAACAGAGATGTGTGTGCCACAGACGATTTCTGATTGGTTAATCCAATAATTACATCTCCTAAAAAACTATGGTTCGTAGGCTCTTAACTTTACCATAAAATATTATGGCTTTATTTATTGTCCATCTTGGAAGGGTTTAATTTTTTCCTAACTTGCGATTTACAAATTACAAAAATACGAAACTTACAATCTAACAATCGAACCTCCGACATCACGGCCGCCATTATGAAACTAAACTAAAAAAAAAAAAAAAACGCGCGTTCACTCGTGGTCTTTTCATTTCGGGTTTGGGTACTTGTGCAGTTTTCCATTGACATTAAAAAATGGAAATATTTTTTAAAAAAATATATTGTACGTACTCGTCATGGGATAAAGTTTTCCTACAGAAAAAAATCACGTAATTTCATCAAGTAGTTATTTTTTTATAGCGAAAAAAGAAAAAAATCAACGCTACAAGCGAGTCATTATTAATCCAGCCATCTTGATTCTTATCCAAACAGAAAGTTCAAGTAGGGGGATTTCCCTTTTTTTTTTTGATAGCGAGGCCAAATTTCGCGAATTTGGCCCTTTTTTTTTTTAAAGCAGTTTGGCCTTCAAAATTTCTGTTTGGCCTTTTTCTTCACCGATGAAATAAAAAAAGCAAATAAAAACAACGCAATAAAACTTTTAAAAATACGGCACACTTCTGTTGTTCTTGTTTGTTTTTTTTTGTAATTTTCCTTATTTTTTTTATTTTTTCAAGATAATACTATTAAATGGACACTATTATGCCAAATTAGCCCCCCCCCAAAAAAAAAATGCACAAAAATTCGAGATTTAAGGTTTTGACGAGATAATTTAGCGAATTGTCCGGACTATTGCGAGAGAACCATCCATTAGTTTTTCCTGAAATTTTGCCACAAATTGTATTTCAATACATAGATGTGCATAGTAACAACATTCTTTTGCCGAAAATTCCCGTTGCGTCCCCAGATTTCATCGAGGAAGAAAAAGGCCAAACAGAAATTTTGAAGGCCAAACTGCTTTAAAAAAAGGCCAAATTCGCGAAATTTGGCCTCGCTATCAAAAAAAAAAAAAGGGAAATCCCCCTACTTGAACTCTCTGTTTGGTTAAGAATCTAGATGGCTGAATTAATAATTACTCGCTTATAAGACTATCAATACACACAAAAAAATATAGATTTATTTTTGGGTAAAGTTCCCCCGGGTTTTCCTTTCACTTGAGTAAATAATGGTCTTTTGTTATATATATGGCGTACTATTATCCTTATATATATGATGTTTATGTTTATATATATATATATATATATATATATATATATATATATATATATATATATATATATATATATATATAAGTGATAGTGTCTGTGTGTGTCTGTGCGTCTGTGTGCATTTCCCTACGCTAAAACTCTGTCAATTTTAAGCCTAGAGATTCGAAATTTGATATACAGGGTACTGAGATTTGGGAAAATGGATGTGATAGGTTTTCGACAGAAATTTGGCGATTAAGTGGTCAATATTCAACGATTTGACCTTTGAGAACTCTACCAAACTCCTCCTACAATTTTGGGTCTAAACACGTGATATTTTAGATATAGATTCCTTGGACATGGATCTAACTTATTAACTTTACTTGATCCCTAAACAATAAATGTTAAGAGGTCATAATAGGGGTCACAGTTTTAAAAAAATTGACCTTTTTTTTTTCTCAGCATTAACCTCAAAACACCTGGGCAACGCCGGGCACCGATTGCTAGTACATAATAATCAATAGAGAATTGATTCTATAATAATACATAAGCAATCTGCATAAATTAAAATATCATGTTTAAGCGTATTGTACAAAAAGGCAGCGCCGGGCATCCAGCTAGTCAACAATAAATTTTGGATGATTTGAAAATTATTCATCTTATGATGAAGATTGTATTCATTTTGAACTTCACCTCAGAATATACCCAGAAAAAAACAACAACAAAGAAAGGACAGATATAATAGAGAGGGTTATATATAGACTGTTAGAATTTTTATGGCGATTATGATGATTAGCAAAGTAGTACAAAAAGGTTTATGCACACATTAACAGTAGAAACTGAAAATAGGGAAAAGTTGTTAATGAAATTGGATTTAGTGGTCAGTGTCAAGGTTGTAGGAAAATAAGGGGGAAGGACACCGATGGGTTACTCGAGTTTGGCGGAGAGATCTAGACTACTTAACAAAGGAGATAGATGTTCTCATGGTGGACAGGATTTTACGTGGTTGAATATAAAGGAATTCTTTCTTAGATTCGGAAGCTACCATACATAAAGACCATCACAAATCAAGCCTTTTTATTGTATGTTCTTTTATGTGTTCAAATCTATTTTACGTGTTTCAATTTTTAAATGAAATATGGATCTTGTATTTGAGTGCATTTTCTCCTTATTTTGTGTGCCTTTAGCATTGAGTTTAGAATGTGTCTTTCCTTACAGAGTGGCGAAGGTAATGAAAAGAAATACTAACAAGGTGATTGAAGAAGATAAATATTCATCAAAATCTGAAATTGCATATCATGTATCTGTTCAGGGCAACCTTTCTATGGAGACAACGAGACGCCCTGTTGTTACACATACTGTTTGCTCCTCTCCGTGGACAATGTGGTTCTGCTGATGGCACTTCTTAAAAATCCATACCTTCATTTGGCCCTGTATCTCCTTTCCTCTTCTTGCTAACTTCTGAACGAAGGGGAGATAATCTATATATTTTCTATAATTTTTCAAAAACTAATGAGACTGAGAATATATTAATCAAATACAATTGAATTAAATGTTCATTTTTTTCTTGATACTGTGAAAAGATCACCAAATTAGATCACCAGATTTATTTATCATGATCTAATTGAGAACTTATTTAATTTTGGGATATCTAGATCAAATATCAATGTCGAGATTCAAAATTTTGATGGATTTTCAACTTAAATTGTCAGGCGAATGTATGCAGTTTCACAGCTGACTTACAATCTTGCTTTATATGGGAAAACATAAACACAATAAAAGAAAAATAGATAAGACTGGATTGAAAATTGCATTGTTATGATGACTGAACCATTCATGACCTGAAACATTCATGACCTGAAACATTCATGACCTGAAAGTTTCATCTCTCTGTTGCAGATATTGATGGTGTAAGGCTCTAAGAAAGCAATCCCTGTTATGAACGTGCATCAGAAGCAGAGATGCGTCATTGAATTTCTTTATGCAGAAACGATTGGACCGATGAACATTCACCGGCGCCTGTTAAACGTTTATGAAGCCGATGCCATTAATTTTTGTACAATTAGGAGATTGGGTTCGTCAATTTTAAAGTGGCAACAGAGATGTAAGTGACAAAATATAGTCCAGACTTTTACGTCCGAGGTATCGTTCATCACTGGCAAAAAAAAAAAAAAAAAAAAAAAAAACATTGAGTATGATGGTGACTATGTAGAAAAATAAATTCTGGAGCACAAAAAGTTGGTCGTTTTTAATGGCACCACTCCCGTCTTTATAGCTCTTGGACGTTTTAGTTTTTGAGTTGAAAAATAGGTGACCCAACTTTTGGAACGACCCTTGTATTAAATTATTGTTAACATATTTTATCAGTAATAATTTTATTATTATTATTATTATTATTATTATTATTATTATTATTATAATAATAATAATAATAATAATAATAATAATAATAATAATAATAATAATCATTATTATTATTATTATTATTATTATTATTATTATTATTACATGTTTATTTATTCATTTATTTTAGTTATGTGCGTTCAAAGTCTACTGTAGAGGAAATACGCTATTTGAACTAAGATGAGGGTTAGTTAGAGTTACTTCCCTTGAGGAGGGAGCTATTAGTTTTGATTTATTTCTTTAAATCGATTATTTTTTCCTCCTTCTTTTACACATTGCTGTTTAAAATTCGTTTTTGTGTTTATATTATTTAATTATCTTACATGGACGGGGCCCAGTCCTGCATCCTGTTATCATACACAACCAGTTTAAGCACATATGCACACATATAAATTTATTAGTAGCATTTGTTGAATACTATTTGCAGTTCATTAGTTATTTGATGTGCACTTATTGAGTCTGTCGTATGTGATTATACAAAAAAAAAATGCAATTGAGCTCTGCTCTTTTGTTTAACTCTAGGTTTGATTTTTTATCACTAGTGATTCCTTAACTCTGAGGTCCCTTGCTCCCTTTGTCAAAGCTTGTTTGACTCATTGGTCTAGTGGTCTTCACTAGTCCACTGTTTTGATACTTTATTATAATATATTCCAGTAATTTTTTTCCAAGAACTACATCCACGTGGAACTCTTTTCTTGCTGGCTGTTTTTCTCCTACTTTTCAAGACTAAGGTCAATAGGTATACTATGTATTTGCGATAATCATCTTTTAATCCTTTTACTTCCTTACATCAAGTGGCTTCATACATTGTCTGAAGCGATTTCCATAAAAAATCGTCTACACTTTATCCAAGCTATGGTCCACCCCGCTACAGACACAAGATATGCAATATATATGAAGAAAACAGTATCGGTTGAAATGTAGTCACTATACAAACATCAATAGTCCTAACAAACAACATGAATCATATCTTTTTACAAGTACAAATATAATTTGATCAATAATAATAATAATAATAATAATAATAATAATAATAATAATGAATAACAAAATAAAACAGATAATAAATAAATGAATAAAAATAAAATAAAAATATATAAATTAATAATAAAAAAGCCATTAGTGTCGGTTGATACCATAGAAAATAGCTGTGAATGGTCTAATAGGATGAAGAGGGAGAGCACTAATCAGACCTCCACTGAAAGAGTGCAAATAGGACTGGGATCTTGGGAAGGTTTATTGCTATCCAAATCCCAATGAAAAATAATGGCAAGCGACTGTTGTGATAATTTGAATTCATTTGCAAAAGTTATCAAAAGAGGTGGAGAATACTGGAAATCTTGGGAGACTTGTTGTCATCCAGACTCCAGGGAGCACCATCAGTTGTTGTCAGTGAGTAATCTCTGATGCTGAGCTGTGTGAGAACTCCTAGTGAGTACAATTTTTTTTATCTATTTGTTCCTATTATCTTTTGTTTCTTTAAAGTGAAAAAAGAAAAGAAAAAAGTTCATCGATCTTTCATCAATTCATTGTCCTTCAGAAGATCTGATTATTTATCAGTGTGTTTTGTTTTATGTGATTGCAACTAAATGTTCACATAACCTACTTTGGTGAGACAATACTTCAGTTCACAAATGCACACACACATACATGCTGACATGCTGATACTTTCAGCTTAGATAAATCATTTTTCTTATTTTGAGCTTTCTCACATATCTTTGACTAGTTGTCACCATTGTTCACGCCTATCCGTAATCTTCTTTTATTTTTCACTAGTTAATCTTTTGTCATTTCTTGCACAAGTCAAGCTGATCAACCTCATCTCTTTTCCCAGTGTTGTTTCCCAAAGCTGCATCTGCTGTGCCAGCTTTTCCTTTCTCTTCCACATGTGCTAAGTTTTCTTACTTTAAATACTGTTGCTATGCTTCTTAGTTTACCATATAATTCCTTGTTGTTAATTTATCTTTTGAAGTATAACCAAAGTTCACTTTCAACATTTGAGTGTAAGTCCCACCTAACCTGCTTCTAATGACGCTTGTAAGTGTCCAGACAACTTACAAAAAACACTTTTTATTGTCGATTTTGGAAACCGGATTTTAAGCTTCCGCTTTAGGTTTGGTTTTCAAATCTTATCCAACTTATTCATTGACTTCTAAGTTAAGTCAATTCGAACATCTTTTTTACTGTTTGCAATCGATAAATGAAGATACTTGAAGTGATTCGCTTGTTTTACATTAGTAAAAATGATTATTTAAAAATAATCACTTTTACCAGTGTTAAATATTGATTAGACGTGTTCCAAACACACAAATGTCGAATTTCCTAAAAGAAGTCGACTAAAGTGGGGACTAATTTTAAGGAACTGACTATCGGATTTTCCCACTTAATTATTACAAAATCTGCGGGAATTTAGATATGCGGCATAAAATGTTCCTAGCTTGTATAAACTACTCTCTTTCTATGTACTTTTAGCTTGTTATTTCCTTTTCATAACTCCCTTTCTTTTAAAAAATTTTTCTCTTAACACTTTATTCTAGCTGGAGATGGAGCATCCTACCGGATGGCAGACATTCACCTGCTATCTCATATTTTCCAACGAGGAGATATTTTTAAAGATTTTAAACGTCCATTTTAAGTGTAATTGCTTTTGCATTTCGTTCACCGGGTATATTTGGTAGATAGTTTTTGAAATTCCATTCCTTCCATCTATTTGGACTTTGCAACACCTACAGCTACGAATCTGGAAAACATCGCTATTAAACCTAACATAGTGATATGGGATAGGAAAAAGAAAAAAAAAGCAACCTTAGTAGCAGTTTGTGTTCCCAATGATGCTGGGTCAAACAGACCTGAGGGTAAAGAAAACGGAATACAAAGGTCTTATATAAGACATGAAGAGAAGCTGGAATTTAAGGAAGATCTCTATCATTCTGGCAATTATAGAAGCAACAAGACTAATGAAAAAATTTTTTTTCCAAAACCACCTGGCAAATATACCGAAGGACAAGAAAGATACAAACAATTGCACTTAAATGAACCTTGCAATTTAAATCTATGAGATAATAGGTGAATATCTGGCATCCAGTATTATGCCCATCTCCAGTTATAACAAAATGATAAGAAAATAAAAAAACACAGGAAACAAGCATAGACATACACTCTTCTTGTGTCTTCTTTTATGCTACAGACCTTCTGACCCAAGTCATAACACTATTCAACAGAAATGTATGAGAATGGTATTTGTGTATTTACAAAAAGTGGGGTTAATGTACTTTACAATTGCAAGGTTTCTGATCGGATTAGATTTGTTGAACATAGCCGAGAACTAATAAGGCAATATATGTTTTAGCGACAAACTCACTTTTGAGTTATCTAGCTCCGTTAACGTGTATCTATTATCAGTATATTTATGGAGAGTAGAAAGTGCATCTTGGATTTACTGTCGGCAACTACGTAACTCTCACTTCCTTTTAGTTTATCCTTTAGCCCTCACACTACATGTACGATGTTTCTGACGAAAAGGGAAGAATTACTCTTTTCTGGGTCAGAATCTATCCAGCTAATACTTATCGTTGGCAAGTTTTTGACCTTGAAGTTGTATCTTTTTTAACTTACATGAACTGCCGGAAGATGCAGACTTCAGTATAGGCCGTAAACTGCAACAATACTAAAACATCGTAAAAGTAATATAATAAACGAGCCGGGGAGCAGACCGAAACGTAATACTCAGAATATATCAGTCACACACTAGATTCAAACTTGACTATGGATGAATTATCTTCAGTTCCACATACAAATCCCACGTAAATAAACTACAAATTATAAAAACTATTGGGCTGAAGTTAATCTTAGGGATCCTCCATACGTCATCCATGCAAAATTTATACATAAAACCAACGAACCGACTTTAATTTGAGCAAAACTATCTTTATGCTATGCATTGAAACGTCAATTCAGCTCAAACAATCCAGCATATATATATATATATATATATATATATATATATATATATATATATATATATATATATATATATATACATACTAGCAAAAGTACCCGTCGTTGACTGGGTTCAAAAACAGCCTACAGAAAATGGACTCTGATTTATGAAAGTATGATAGGTTATGAAAATGAAGGGTTGTAAAGAGATAGTTTCGAATTTGGGGGTATCAAAACCAAAGCAAAATATGATGAAAATAAAAATATAATAGATAAACCCCATAATTTATTATACCATACCTGTTCACACTGAAACACTTATCACAATATTCTGTGGATCTCTATTAAAAAACCTTGTTAAACTTTGTGACATATTTCCATTCTATGGAAGTCAGGTGCGAACGAACACCCCATAAATTTATTATACCATATTTCTTCAAACTGAAACATAATTATCAAAGTATACTTACGCAGATAGATATGAAAAGTCTTTATTAAAGTTTGTGCCTATTTCCATTCTATGGAGGCCAGGCGCGAACACATACCCCAAAATTTTATTATACAATCCCTATTTAAGTTAAAACATCTTATCAAAGTATTCTTAGGTACATCTATATCAAAAACACCTGTAAACGTTTTTTTTTTTAATTTTTTAAATTTTTTATTTTCATACTTTGTGGACAAGGCGCGAACGCAGACCCCACAAGTTTAATGAACCACCGTTCTGCCAGACCAAACATACCCATTCCTGTGTCTCGATACATCTTCTCTCATATGTAATCATTTTTTTTATAATAGTCAACCATATAGGAGCCTATTCGTGATCACACACACACACACACACACACACATTCAGCTTTATATTATAGATATATATACATATATATACATACATATATATACCCCCAAATTCGAAGCTATCTCTTTACAATATACACCCATGCTAGTATATCTATAAAAGTGAACGTGTCTGTGTGTCTTTCTGTGTGTCTGTCTGTGTATATTTCCTACACAATAACTCTGTCAACTTTTAGTCTGCAGACTCGAAATTTGATATACAGGGTACTGAGATTTGGGAAAATCTATGTGATAGGTTTTTGGCCAGAAATTTGGCTGTTAATGGGTCAAAGTTTAACGATTTGACCTTTGAGAACTCTACCAAACTCCTCCGATAATTTGGGTTCTAAACACTTGAAATTTAAGATATAGGTTCGTTGGACATGGATCTAACTTAATAACTTGACTTGAACCCAAAACAATAAATTTTAAGGGGTCATAATAGGGGTCAAGTTAAAAAAATTGACGTTTTTTTTTGTTTTTTTTTTGCTCAGCATACACCCCCAAACAACCGGGCAACGCCGGCCACCCATGCTAGTATATATATATATATATATATATATATATATATATATATATATATATATATATAAAAACATATCGACCTCAATATACCAATTTCTATAGTAATACAGCTATTCTTCATTTATATTCTACATCAAAGAAGCTCTGACATAAATAAAGACTTTCATAATATAACATCATTCACAATAAGCAAGATATATTCGTGGTAATTCCTTAAGCCACACTTAGATCCAACCATGACACAACAAAAAAGAAAATATAGTCAACAATATCATTAGCCAAAAAGAAATTTATAGAGTTAAATGAGAAATGCAATGATCACACAACTCTTTGTGCAGATGAATTACAAATCTGGATGGAATAAGGGCAGTAATCACGAACATAAATTACCCCCCCCCCCCGTCAATACCTCCATTTGCACATCTGAATTACACGTGATGAAAATAATATTAGTAATTATCAAGGGGTTGAGGAATTGAAAAAAATAAAATTCATAATCTTGTCAGATTCGTTGTTTAGCCTGACAGGGACGGGCCCTTGTAGAGTGATAGCCCTGACTTTGCTTTTCATCCGTACAGGCAGGAAATAGCAAACCTTAAATACTTGCAAAAAAAAAAAAAAAAAAAAAAAATGAAAAAAAAGAAGAAACTAAAATGATAATAACAACTCTTGGGCTTTCATATACAGAACATAAAAATCATACGATGCGGTGCACGAACAGAAAATGGCAAATATTATGAGTATGTTTCCAAATAACAAATTATATGAACATCTACTAACAGTTGGAGGAGAAAACGTAGAACCTATAGATAGTTAAAGAGAAGACAGAGTTTTAAGCAGTCAGGATCAGACATATATTTATCACATATATTCTTACTCAAAGCAGAACCTTCATCTTAGTGTACTTTCTGCGATCAGCTACTCACAGTAATAGACTGTAAGAAAAAAAAAGCAAGAGCTGCTCAACGTGCTCTATTCAGTCTTGATAGTAAACCTAGTAGGCGATGTCCTTTTCTCTTCCCTGCAATATCTTTCCCACAGAAGATACTTTGCAAGCCTGTCTCTGCTCTATCATTTCATGGTAAGTGCTTGACTGAACTTCAATCTGTGGTTCTCCCTTGCCAAACTTTCACAAAAAACACTTGACTAACTTCAACCACTATATACGATTTCCCCCACTCTCTAACTGTATCTAAATCTGAACACAGATTCCATGAACAAAGCTTCTTTCCTAGAACTGCCCGTCCGTGGAACACTGTTACACTGGTTTGCTTCCCGGTTGAATACAACATGGTAGCCTTCAAATCCAATGTAAACAAGTTTTTGTTGAGCCGTTCCCATAAACAATCAAATTCTACCTAATTTACACCATTCATGATACCAACTCACATTCGTTAATCCTTATCCTCGAGTGGCCTCTGGGCCTTGATAAGTGGTGACTCTAATTAAAAAATATAAGAATATGTGCAAGTGTACTATCATGAACCAAAGCTTGCTGTGCTATTCAATTATGTGCCTACCACTCAAATAAAAGACTATCTGAAAAAATCAGTTCTAGTTCCTATAGGTTAAACCAAGATACAATTAAATGTGTTTCTTAAGTATACTTACCTACAAAGAACAGCTTCAAAGATTAAATCTGTCTTCACTTGAGCAGTGAAGGATCTGAGGAAACCTAATTCTAACATAAACAATCATTAACGGGAATTTTAAATCTACCTTTAGAGGAGTTTTTTTTTTTTAATCCTAACACTTAGACACAGGAAATCTTACTTATTGTCTAATGTCTATGGATCAAATGTAATGAAAATCTTAAAGATTTCAATTTTCGAATAGAAAGTTGTGCCTATGTTATGTCTACTAAAACACTTTTTGACACATTAGAAGATAAGTCGTAGTTCAAAGCAGATTGAGATAAGCTGACGTGAACCGACAGCAATGGACTACGCAGATTGTGACCTTAGCGTCCAGGGTGTCGTTTTCCGTGATGGTGTCATACATGCATTCAGAACTCAACTGATATACACGGAATGTGTTGGAGTTTGTACTTTGAGCTGTTTGATTTTGTTGGCTTATAAACCCTGCCCTCCTCTCCACTCTCGGCAGCCCGCAATGTAGGAGATGCTGTCACGGCTAGAAGAAAAGATGAAATAAAAAAAAAAAAGTCAAAGTCGGCGTTTGTTGTTAAGTTTCTGTGGTTTTATAATATTTCTACGCACAAGTTTTAAAACAAAATTTTTCAACACAACTGTATGGAACAATATGTAGATCTATTTAGTGCATGCTGCTTTCTGCAGGAATCAGAAAGTGTTTTCTTTTATTTTCATAAACTGACCGTGATAATGGTACGCATCTACTGTATAATTTGTATTATTTCCAACGTGACCAGCGTAAGTGTAATGGCATCAGATTCTATTTAGCGTAGAACTCAGACTAACGTTTTATTTATTTATTTATTTATTTAATTTCGCCTTTTACTCATATAATATATGCTTATGCTAGGAATAAGTATACAAAAATAAAACAAAACAAAGCAGAAAACAAAAACAAAAACAAACAAAAATATATTTAAAAAAAGCATTGCTTCCAGTCTGTTCATTTTTATTAGACTTAGAGAATTTACTACTTCTAAATATTGAAAAGTAATTTTCAGCAAGTGAATTGTATCCGACTAAGGAATAGAAAAAAGAAAGTAGCGAACTACTAAGCAGAATAATGTTATTGTTTAACAGAAAGATGCGAGTTTTGCGTGCATGTTGGTTGCCTGAGTAACCAAAGTGAAAGGAAACGGAACTGAAATGGCCAACCCATTTCGTAGGCACCAACAGAAAAAGGAAAGAAGTGATATAGCTATTCATTTCATCACAAGTTACTGTCGACAAACAAAATAATACCCGTAAGAAAAAATGTAGACGAACTATTTAATTTTCTGAGACCTTTAAACACCGAAAAGGGTATTTTTAAACACTTAATTAGTGTTAGGCCGGCACAGTGTGATCACCAGGGCTATGACAGCAACATATTCTTTTCATTGTTTGACTCTCGAGTGTGTATCCGTTGATATCTTATATGCTTTTATATATGATGTGGTTCTCGGTTGATTAACTGTGTCGGATATATACTAGAGAGTCAAAACAATGAAAAGAATATTCTGTTGTCATAGCCATATGATCACTAGGGCTGTGACAACCGAATATTCTTTTCATTCTTTTGACTCTCAGGTATATATCCGACACAGTTAGACACACTTAATCAACCGATAGCCACATCCGTCTATATAAAAATATATAAGATATCAACGGATATATACTCAAGAGTCAAAACAATGAAAAAAATATACTGTAGTATGTATGCCTTAGTGATCACTTATCTTTTCAAAAAACATTATACATATTTTTAGTGTTCAGCTTGGGTACCTAACGGAAATAGATTGCTGATTGTTTAACTGGACTACGTAGTGTCGAATAGATATGGAATAAGATTAGCTACAGATAGAATTCTCGCGAATTAAGAAGTCTGAAACCCACCTCAGCTTCATGCGTAGATAGTGCAGATGGAAGCAATTCATAGTTAATAGAAATAGTCAAACCTTATTAGTTAAATTGGTAATCTTTATATGTGTGTATGTGTGCGTAAATTATTTTTTTCAGTTATCATAGTGCGCATATCTGCACAGTACATTTTATATGTTTTCATTCGGGTCATCAGATTATCAAAGAAATCGCCAATGATAATCAAAGCAGGTGCTCTTTTTCTCTTAGACCATGTGATAAAAGAATTACAGATATCACAGTTATTACTTGTTATATAAAACCTCTAAATTAAAATAAACATTGACTGAATCAGATCTGCAAAGTTAGACATAAATTTCGGATCGAGCAGATACGATAGGAGAGCAGGCACTTCAATACGAACTTGCCAGTTTTGCAGTAAAACGCAGGTAGGTGGCAAACGGTGGAATCAATAGAATGGATTCTTTTATCCCAGAAAATGTAAAACATAAAATGTAGATTTGTCTTTTTTCCTGCTTATAAATAGATAACTTAATATGCATTTTTTAATAGGTTTTAAATAACACTCCAAATATATAAGTCAGTTGCGCACGTTCTATTTTCATCCAGTTTTCAGCACAACAGAATGTTTTTAAATGCTAAGTATTTTACGGTTCGACTTCTTGTAGACTTCAGGAGGGTTCCAGTATTATGAACCATCTCTGGTTTAAGTTAATATATATAAAATTTAACACATCAGATTTTCGAAATTAGTCCTAAATAGCATTGCATCTGATAAATCGTTATTTAATTATGACTAGTTTTATTGATTTGAAAAATATTAAACTGACAATTTTAGGGTAATAAGACAAAAATATTTATTTTTTTTTAAAATTAAATTACTAAAAAATTAAATAAATAAACAAATAAGAGATATTCGTTTTATTTATTAAAAGAATATTTAACTGACAATGACAGTTATTAAGAAATAGACATTTTTTCTTAATAGTCTTAAACCTGCCAGACGTTTCTGTTTTTAAAAGGATCATCATCATCATCATCATCATCATCATCATCATCATCATCATCATCATCATC
>NC_136493.1:55737603-55817603 GCF_053919585.1 Euprymna scolopes | reverse complement strand
TATGCATTCAAGCACGTCTGATTGAACACGACAGAGCTATTCTTTTTTCCGATTATTCTGGGTATCTTTTCCATTCGGCGAGCAGTCTTTTTTTTTCAGCTGGCATATTGTATAAAATGGCGTCCAAAAGTTGTTGTTCAGCCATATTCTTCTCAAGCGCTTTCTATCGGTGCATCCGATTATCATCAGAAGCGACTGTTGTTGTTATCGTTTTCTTTTTCTTTTCATTTGAGGCTTGGTGTATTTATAAGTTTTTTTTTTTAATTGGTTATAAAGGTGGGTGCAGGATGGTTAGGGGCGATTAATTTTTATTTTTAATTTTGATTTTCTCATTTTATAGTTTATTTAGTTAGTTTCTTGTTAGTTATTAAATACTGTTAGTATATTTGCCCCGGTCTTAAATGAGATCCGGTTAAAAACACGTCAGCTGAAAAAAAATGACCGCTCGGCGAATGGAAAAGATATCCAGAAAAATCGGAAGAAAAGAATAACTCTGTCGTGTTCAATCAGACGTGCTTGAATAATTACTTGCTGCCAAAATATACAAATATAATATGCATTTGTATATATTAATAGTATGTAACGGAAAAGGTAGCATGAAAAGAAAAACAAAACATTCTGACAACAACAACAACAACAACAACAACAACAACAACAACAACGAAATGGTTTATTCAGTCTACAAATGTTTTTTTTTTTTTTTTAGTTTATATCGTTTGGTATAGATGGTTGATAGTTGGGCAGTGTCCGAATGAGAAATTAATAATAGAAAGGTTTTTTGGCTACAGAAAAATTTTCAGCAGTTATTCAAAGGCCAAGATAATCGATACTTGAATGTTAGGGACCACCAAACGAATGTGAAGAATTGTGGGAAAATAAAGAACGTATGATCCCGTGACGTCATACTTGTAACACAAGTATGACACCACGGGATCATGCGTTCTATGAAACTATACGAACTATGAAAAGACAGAAGAGACTTAATGATATTTTAAAACCTTTTTTTATCTCCTTCAAACTGCAATTAATAATTAATCTTTGTTATAATTTTGTTAGGTTTTAAGATTTACACAGTTTAATGATTAATAATATTTTAAACATCTGTAAAATGAATACGAGGATTCATTTGGTTACTTACCGGCTTCCATACTTTGTTTGATAAAAAGAGACAAATTAGATATCGTAGGGGGTTCGGAAATTGTTTAATTTTTGTGCAGTAATATTTTTAATCGGTTTTAATCTAGCGATATAATTGCTGGCAAGAGTCATTTTTATATTAGAATTTAATATTTAAAACTTTTTTAAACACAATTAATTAAGAATCTATGTTGTAACGGAACATTTTGAAATAATGGAATTTTAATCGTTTTAATCTTGTAAAAATTACTTAATTTTTTACGAAGTTTCTTTTTCTTGGCAATTCAACTGATAATATTATATACTAATTAGAAAAAAAAAACGCTATTTTAAAAGAAACCATAATAATATAAAATTTATATGAATTTTTTAATTGCAACTTCAAGGTAAGTTTTTGTTCAATACGTGCATTTAAATAAAAAAAAATAACTATTTTTTTTACTTATTTGGACTCTTATGTTTCATAATAAATAGAGATTTTGATAGATTTGAATATATTTTGTTCAAGTTTTGAAAAAAATAAATATGGGGGGCACGCACTAAAAAAATCCCCTCATATATTTTGCGGAAACTGCATTTTGTATGTAATTTCATTCTAAAATGGATAAGTATCGAAATTTCACGAAAATCTGACCATTAGTTGATTTTTGCTAGATTTATTAAACACGGGTATGTTTTCACGTTCGGAATTCTTACTACATGGACACGTTATTTTAAAGCGTCAATTATGTAAACAAAATTTTCGTCTCGCAATTTCATTATTTTCGTTCGATGAAATTTTTAAAAAAAATTATTACTAGTTTATTTTGCCCTTCTTCTTTTAAATGGTACAAAAGTTATACTGATAATATTAACTTATAATAAAATTACATCGTGTTAAATAACGGGGGGTAATTCTGTGGTGAATTTTGGAGGTGTCTATAGAATGTGGACATAGATGGGCGAAAGAGAAGGAATATCTGTCTTCGTTGCTTTCAGAGTTATTTCTCCTGATCGGTCGTGACTCCCGAAGAGGACTGAAGTAGTTATTTATAGTACAGATGGAATCTGCACCCTGCAGCTGATTGGTCAGTGTGTAGCCAACTTACCTACCAGGGACATTTCTCCACGAGAGAAAATAAATATTTATGCCTGCTATAAAAGCAGCACAAAGAAAAATTAAATTCATAATTAAGTTTAATACATAAATTTAAATTGATTGAGACTGTCGGACTGCCTTCCTCATCTTGGTTTTTATCGTCACAACGTTTCGGCCGTTTTGCCCTCCGGCCTTCATCAGGTGTTTTGTATCGAACTGGGGAACCGTTTGTTAGGAGTCTCGAACCCAACCCTTTATTATTATTACGGGGGTACCGTGTTCGGCCAAAACGTTGTGACGATAACAACCAAGATGAGGAAGTCAGTCCGACAATCTCAATCAATGAAAACACCTCATCTCAAAAATACAGACAATTACTATAAATTTAAATTGTATTAATAAATATTACCAAAAAGAAAGAAAGAAAAAAAAAGAACGGTAACCGAAGTGATAAAACATTTTTATTGCTTATTGCGAATAAGGAATAAGAAGAAATATACTTCAAATTATGTGCAGTAGAAAGAAATTAATAAATAATTTGCTTTTTCATTGATAAAATATTAATAATTTTTCTAATAAATTTATTTTCCTAAATTTATTAAACCAAGAATGATAATAAAAACGAAAATAACTTATACTTAATGGACCATTAATTTATATAACATTAATTTAAAATTAAATTTAGAATAATAATCTCGGCGTTAATAGTAGTAGCAGTGCTGCAGTGGCGATGGTGGTTTTGTAACTAACAATATAAACCTCACAGTATATATGATCTATGTCGTATTTCTTTTAGTCTGCTGTCTGCCTGCATGTTTGTTCGTTCCATTTGCTCTCGGCAACTACTAAGACGATCTGATTAAAATTTTGTATGGAACTTTATTTTGATAAAGTGCAACGAAGTAAATATCATGATATCTGTTTGATGCACAGTTAGGAATTAATAGGAATTAATGGGAATTAGCATTTAATGCAAAAATGATCACAAATTTAATCATATTCAATCATCAATTTTTCATAAAGCACTTATTCTAAGTCAACAGCTTAAAACTTTTGCATGTTTTTAACGCGCTAAAAAGTTTAGAAATTTTCTTAAATGTTTCTCTTTCTTTAAAAGTTAATATCATCTTACTATTTATTTGTTATTCGCAGAAGTTTGTAAATAAAATAGACTTACTTATACATTTTTGTTTGTTCTTGCGTTTTCAAAAGATATATATGTATGTGTGCGGTGTGTTTGCTCAGTTGGTAGACTGCTCGCCTAGCATTCAAGAGGTTCGGGTTTCAAGTCCTGAGCGCGGATGTGTTTAACTGATGCGCCCAAATGAGGGCGAAGCTCGAGTCGTGGACTTCCAGTCTGTTGGCTTTCTTGGCTCTTGTGGGCTGCGATGTTGGTTTGGCTGTGGAAAATAATTATATATATTTTCTCACACTTTCTGAACTATATATATATATACTAGCATTTTGCCCGGCGTTGCCCGGGTGTTAGGAGGTGTATGTTGAGCAAAAAAAAAAAAAAAAAGCGATCAATTTTTTTAACTTTGACTCCTATTATGACTCCTTAAAATTTAATGTTTTGGGCTCAAATCACTTTATTAAGTTAGATCCAGGTTCAAGGAACCTATATCTAAAATTTCAAGTGTCTAGACCCAAAATTGTCGGAGGAGTTTGGTAGAGTTCTTAAAGGTCAAATCGTTGAAATTTGACCCCTTAACAGCCAAATTTCTGGCTGACACCCGTCACATCGATTTTCCCAAATCTCAGTACCCGGTATTTCAAATTTCGAGTCTATAGACTAAAAATTGACAGAGTTATTGCGTAGGGAAATGTACACAGACAGACAGACACACAGACAGACAGACAGACAGACACGTTCACTTTTATATATATATATATATATATATATATATATATATATAGATAGATAGATAGATAGATAGATAGAGAGATACTTAGCTATCAGATTAGATTTATAGAGAACTAAAATAATACCCATCCCATGACAGGCAAAATTAATTATCTCAAACAGACCATTTTGCAATATCCCCTCATGAGGGAACAAAAAGAATAAAATGCTGCTAAACCTTATGTCTAGAATCTTTATTACACTTTTGATCAAAATCTATTATCACAACGTTTCGGTAACCAACCTTCTTCGGGTGTATCTTGTTGAACTCGGGAATCTGTACGGTTACATATGAATTTTTTCCGCAAAGACCCGTGGCGTAATGGTTAGAGTAATTGGAAAAATCAATTTGTAAAAGTGACCTTCTGAAAGTTGAAGGTTCAATCCTCGGCATGGGCGACCGAAAATACAATTGCGAATTACTTAGTCATGAAGTTTCATTTCGTCAGTCAGGAAAATGAGAGCATTGTACCTCGTGAATTAAATAAAGATTTCTGTTCGAAATTCACGAGTTTGACAGAAAGATTCCCGAGTTCGACAAGATACACCCGAAGAAGGTAGGATGTTACATCGATCGAAACGTTGTTAAAATGACACTCAATATTAGTCCGATGAATCAAAATAATACGAAGAACCAATCCTCATCTAAAAAAAAAAAAAATCGAAAACGTAAAATTCATTATATGATTTTATAATAATTCTAGAAACTTAAAATTTAAGCTTGAAAAGAAATTTATTTAAAGAATCTTACTTAATTAATGTAATGACCATGGATCAGTTTTAATGCAAATTTAACACCATTAAATTAAAAGGAAGTTGTGCCCATATCATTCCCTAAAAAAACATGGAAAATTCTTCAAATAAGCTGTTATTTGGGAATTATTATTATTATGTCTAATGCCCATTGTTAAAATTTCACAAAGATCGGACATATCTGAATTTTTACGAAATGATCTCACCCCATTAGCCCGTTTTGAATAAAACTAAATGCACTTATGTTTACGGCTAGCAGTTGTGTTCCAAAAATATAATAATCGGTTAATTAGTTTAGGAGTGTATTCTATATATGGAAATATATAAACATATACAAATATGGAGTGTATTCTATATATGGAAATATATAAACATATACAAATGCCTAACTTTACACAAATAGAGATGTTACGTTTACAACTATTAATATATGGGTTATTTATTTATTTGTTTATTCATTTTTGCTGTTGGTTGTTCTTTTATTCCCAACAGGTTTTAAGATGTTGTTTCTACTGCCTTTGACTGCATGTATTCTCATGCAGTTGTCTCCCTTTGCGCTAGCAACCGATGGTTTTAGTTTGCTGTACACAACAAATCCGAAAGAACTGGAAGATGTTGCAATTCAGTTTGAGAAACCACTACCCAAATGGCTGAAAGGTACCTTGGTAAGTATTGCATCCCTCCCAGTCTAAACTCATAAATTATTATAAAATAATAAAAAAATAAATAAATAAATAAAATAAGAGACAATCTACAAAGCAGCATGAATACGGACTTATTAAAACAAACAATGCCATTAAGATTTTGGTTCTTTTCCTGTGCACAAAAGTACCATAGTACTTAACTTCTGCTTTTAAACTGAGGACGTTATCCAAGGCTTAGACAACGTCTCTCCTATTCTAATACAGGCATTTACATATGAAACAAAGAAAGAACACGGAAAAAAAATAATGTCTAAAAAAGCAAAAAAAAACACAAAACAAACATTTATTCCTAACAAACCCGAAATGATCCACTTTCAGATCGTATCCATAAAAATATGTACAATAAAGTCTGAAAAGGATGTTACGTGTATATGTGTAAGTTGAGGGAAGTGTCTTACATATCGTGAAATGACTGTGCTTAGCGCACGTATGTTGATGAATGTGCTCATCAGAGACAAGATCAGTAAAAGAGTACGAAATTGTCCTGTGCGTCCCTCTTTATATCATAAATTGTAGTGCATTCTACTATCTCGAAAGGAGAGATAATTCGGAATTGAAACGCCCCTCTGTGTACGTGTGTAGGAAACAATAGGTAATGCTACAAAACTTTCATTCAAGTGTTACTTTTATTATGTTTCCAAAAGTACATTTGGTGGTTACTATGCAATTAAGACTATCACTAGACCCGATTTATACTCAACACAACACATTAATGATGTTACCACGATTATAACAGGACATCGATTTTTCCAAAATGATTAGGGCGTGTGATCAAGTACCTGTCGAACAAAAGATATTCTTAAAATGATTATAACCATCTCTGTCGATTGGCAATCAAAATGCAGACCAAATTTTCTAAATATTTATCTGTAAGTACAATTTGTATTTTTTTGTGTGTGCTTATCTATTTCTGCTTTTAAAGTATAATTTAAGATAAACGTTACTTTCTATTCGACAATTTGATGTGTGTACACCTGTCACCAATGCTCTCTTTACTATTAGTCCCTGTCTGTGTAGCTCTCCTGTTGAGGAATATTTATTTTTATATTCATGACTCATTAATAAAGTCCACGTTCTGTTCTTCTTCACGCCTAACTTCATTTTAGTTATAAATTTAAAAGTTTCGAAATCAATTTCCAATAAGACAGTGTCATCATAGTAAAGACATATCAGGCATTTTATATTCATTAATAAATATCAATTTTTTAAATATGTTTTGAAAACGAATGTAATAATACATGGTGATCCTAAAATAACGCTCACATTTAAAGAAATCATTTCTTTTTCCGAAAAACAAAATCCTTTCTTTTTCTTTAAGAAATTCCCAACCTTTTCGCAAGCACGATCAATCCGGCTTGTATAACTACTGTAAAAAGAAGAATAAGAAAGAAAATGAAAACAGAAAGTAACATACAATACAGAGGTTTATTAAAATTTCATTGTTGAAAAATAAAGCGAGCGAAACGAAAAACGAAAGTAACACGCCCGTCTTCTGACACAGCGATGAATAAAAGCAAGCGAAAAAATCAACTCAGAAACTTTTAGTCGTTATTTCAAGCGAATTGCTTTCGACAAACGAAACAGACACATATACATCAGAGAAAAAAAAACCCATTTAGAATGTTTTGTTTAGTTATTTTACCATGCATAGATTACGAAAGAAATTTAACGTACCGCGAAATTTCAAAGAATCCAGAAATTTCTTAACTGTTTTCACCTCTTTTACGATACAAAAAATTTAATACTGTTTACCTGCTATAAATTAAGAAATGTATTATTTATTGAATTTGCAATTAGCAGCTAAATTTTCTGCTTGTGACAAAACTCGCGTCAATTTTTTAAAACAAGAATCGATTGTAGTTGGATAGTTCCATTTGAAAAATAATCCTAGTCGGATAAAGTATTTTCTGAAAGATATTGAATAGTTTTTTTTTTAAATTATTATTTTGAAATACATTGTGGCACGAGACACAAGAAAAACTGGATAGGCAGAATTTAATATCGATATGTCAGAATGGAGTCTATAGATGAACAACTCGGAGAAATAGATTGGCTTCATTTTGTATATTAGAAGAAATATATAAATATATTGTTTAATTATATAAATATTTATCTATCTAGGTGACAGTAATATTTTTTATCGACGAACCAGTTTTACTATTTTTGTACGCCTTGAAATAATATGGCAAGAAATATTTAGGATACTCTAAACTGACCGCCTCTGAATTTTATGGAAATTAAATAATTTGTTGATATATTTACTTCCTATTGTAATTTTGTTTGGTGAACATTTACTAATACAACATGAATAAAAAACATTTACTAATACAACATGAATAAAAAACATTTACTAATACAACATGAATAAAAAACATTTACTAATACAACATGAATAAAAAACATTTACTAATACAACATGAATAAAAAACATTTACTAATACAACATGAATAAAAAACATTTACTAATACAACATGAATAAAAAACATTTACTAATACAACATGAATAAAAAACATTTACTAATACAACATGAATAAAAAACATTTAATATTTTTTAAAAAGTAAACATAAAGAATGGGACATTTTTTATGTTTATGTTTAACTAAAATTATCAAAAACTTCTTAACGGTCCTGGATATGACCTAAAACTATATCCGATGGTGAGGCCCCACCTTGCGGGCCTTGAGGAGTGTGGAGCCACCCTTTAATTGCCATTGCTCCCAGGTCCACTCTGACCTGGAGTGGTAGGACCTGTTAGGGTCCCAACTATGGGTTAAATAGGATCTGACTTAAAAAAACAAATATACTCCATTAAAAATCGTTCCTCAAAATAACTAGATTCGGCATTAAATAATCTGAAAAAGGTTGAAATGCCGTAAAACAAAAACAACCAATCCACCAACCAAAAACTTCTCAAGGCCGAAAATAATACAAAGATTTTTAGCGAATAAAAAAAAAAGCCCCCCCCCAAAAAAAAGCAGCAGACCAGTCAGTCTTATTTAAAACCAATTGATTCTTGTTGTTCTCGAAATAAGAATCCCAGATAATTACTGTAAATACGATTCTAATTCCATTTTTTTTAACAGATTTCTTATTGTGTTAAAAAATTCAAATTCGGGCTTAAAAGATCAAAACTTTATCATCAACCTTCTTGTCAATGCAATCATCAATAAGGTCCAATAGGTAACCGTTATTGATAAATATTTCCCTGATCTTATACAAGTTCGGTGTCAAATCTGTTGGGTGAACATATGAGAATTCTATTTTAAATCCCCTAAAAAGCTTGGACATGCGAAGTGCCCGGTTTATTTAAAACTACCGTGGATTGGGGGCAAGAGTTAAATTGCCTAAACAGATTATTAGAAGTGTTTATAAGTGTTTTTACTCTGTTTCCTTGCGTTTGGTATACACTACGAGACCTGCTTTTCCTTTTTTTCGCAAAGATAGTATACCCTACACCCAAAATAGTAATATTGTTTATCAATTTAAATGCCAGTGCGATGCTGGTTATGTCGGGCGAACATCTTTGCTAACTCGTATAAATCAGCACGTTCCATCTAAACTCAGACAGGGGAGGGTAGGATCTGGTAGTCTCCTTCTTTCTGTAGCCTTGGACTCTGCTATTGGCCAGCATTTGGTTGACAATCCATGCTGTGCCGATAAATATAAAATAGAGTGGTTACACAGAGCAGACTCCATTATTAAGATGTCTTTTTTCGTAGCTCGCCGTGTGGAGAATTATCAGGCCACGTGGAGATATTCATTTATTGAAAAGTAAGCCTTTCTTTTGAAATCACCGTCGTTAATGCTTTTATGCGTTGTTGTTATTGTTGTTGTTTTATATATTGACTGTTATTGTTAAAATTTCATTTATTATTACTGTTTTTAACGGGCTCGGCTATGGCCGTGACAGCCCGCATGCCGCCCCCATTAGACAATAATGAAACAGGAGCGGAAGTTGCTCTTCCCACTCCGACAAATTCAAAATGGAACAAGCCACCGAAAGTAACAATTAATGTTACTGAATTCGTCGAAAAGGCTAAAGGACCTTGTTGTTAACAATGGTTTACTCGTGTACTTACCAAAGTTGGAGATTATTAGAAAGAAAAGCCTTGTCGTGTTCGTAGTCGACATGAAGACTAAAAAAGTGATTGGAGCAAACTCGGAAATTGTCTTCAAGCTGCTGGCTTAGACCCCAGCGTATCATAAAATGTAAAGGTTACAATACCTGGAATATCCTTTTTTCTACGGAAGACGAGTGCATAAAAATCTCCCAAAAAGAGATTATCACACCAGAATACGTTTTACGCACTGAATACATGGGGAAAAGAAGGACAACAGTCTCTGTCTTCAATGTACCGTTTCATGTGGAGGACGAGCACCTAGACTGTATTGCCACGGAGTCTATGAAGTGTGTGCAATGGTCAGCACGGTGGGTGTAAGTTGGTTTGCGTTGGTCGCGAATGTGTCGACTACATGCTTATGGTCACAAGTGGGTCTGCGAGGAAATTTGTCCGCCCGTAGAGAGTGCTCTCAACGCAGTGACTGTTCCAAACGGGTACCCTATTCCACACCTGCATGACTTCTCAGCTTCCTTATCCGGATCAACTGTTTTCTCCCGGATCAATTTAGTCCGTGCGTACAATCAGATTCTCGTTGCTGAGGAAGACATTCCTAAGACTGCGATATGATACAATACTCCCTTCCTAGTTAGCTGGAAGCTAGAGAAAAGAAAATTGGAGAAAAAGCATGCATATATATATATATATATATATATATATATGTGTGTGTGTGTGTGTGTGTCCACTGTATAGAGAACGAGGAAGAATTTTTTTATTTATTAAGTAGCAGGGTGAAAAGATAGAGTTGCGACGTTATAGGATATCAGAAGGTTGCGTGTTTAAATCACGTCGGGGTCACCAATCTGTTGGGGACAGGATGGTCTGCTGTGTGATAGACGACCCCTGTGTGTAATGGTGGATGTGTATTTTAATGGTAGAGGAATTGAAAAGGCAAAAGGTCGCATAATGAGGACGAAAATATACCGTTATATATATCAGCGAAAGAAATGCAATTTATTTACATAAATATACATGAAAGCGGTAGAAAGAATGAGAGTTCATTGAAAGATGAGTAACGTTACTTGTGGTTGACTGGCTAGTCTGGAACGCGGTGGTGGCCCATGGCCCCACCGGAGCGGTGTTTGTCACATCTTGACTGCTTGAAGGTCCAGCACGAAAGAGGAAGAAATATGGGAGACAGGAAGTGACGTAGATAGGTCGTTCTTCTGAATTAAAGGACGACAATCGAGTTAGGCGGGGAGTTTTTAACTCCCACAGAGGTATCTTCAAGCCCCCCTTTCTTTCAGACTCCAAAGAGGTGACAGACCATGCGATTTGCCAGAGATGCGGGTTCCCTTGCAATATTTTCGTAAGAGGTGTTAGTAATAAAGCGATCAAACCCGCATCACCTTTTTCGACTGGAAAATCCATGTATCTGCCACTGTTTATAAGGGGGGGGGTCTTATTACTAACAATGTTCCCTTTCTTTTCATTGTAAATATAACTTTTAATTTCTTTATTCAACTCCAACCCACCTTTTTACATATTGCATTACACTGGGTAAGTAGGTTAGTCATAGTATGAGGTTTTGGTGATTGAAGAAGGATGTATATGCTGATGGATGTATAGTATAAATGAGGTATTGTGGGGAGAGTAGACTGAAAGTAGGATCTAGGTAAGTTAGCTTACGCAGCATTAGTTAGTCAAGGCCGACTTTTCCCCCATTCCCCAATTTTTCGGCCTT
Source organism: Euprymna scolopes (assembly GCF_053919585.1). Taxonomy (NCBI): domain Eukaryota; kingdom Metazoa; phylum Mollusca; class Cephalopoda; order Sepiida; family Sepiolidae; genus Euprymna; species Euprymna scolopes. The sequence continues at coordinate 55,806,221 of NC_136493.1, read as the reverse complement.
GTGCCAAATGTTTCTTTAAAAATCTTGTATTTTTATTGGAAATAAATAACCACAGAGCAGACTTCAAAAACCATTTCAAGATTTTGGAGTTATATATTATTCGTATCATATACATATATTCTAATTGTAATAAATTTATATTAAAATATTTATTAATTTTACTAATTGCCTCAACTTTGTAATCGTAGTTTGATATAGTTTATGCAAGTTTACTAAACGATCACAACGTGTATGGCATCATTCATTGACAATTAAAGGCATAATTGAAAAAAACATCGATTGGAATGAAAGCATATGTTTTATATGTTTGCTTAATGATCGCTAATAAAAAGAATCAAGACAGAAGCAACTGAAATGTTTTTTTTATAATTAGAATTGTGTTGTTTTTTTTCTCTATACAATTAAATGAAACTACTAATCATAGTCAGCTTAGTTTGGCTATTTTATTCGATTGAGAACTATAAAGAACAAAGATCAGTTCTCTATTAAATGCGTTAAGTCATAAAAGACATACAACGACTTGTGAAAATTAATTAGAATTGTGATAGTTTTATATGTAATTAAATGTATCTGTTGCCATCGACAGCTAAGAATGGCTATTTAATTTCGTTTAAGAAGACTATAAAAACCTAAAGTCAATTCAGCAGTAAACATGTTGAGTGATGAAAGCCAGGGTAACAGAAATGGAATAAGTAGTCTTACTAGTTGGCAAAAAAAAGAGAACATTTTGAAAGAATGAAAGCGAAAGAGAGAGAGAGAGAGAGAGAGAGAGAGAGAGAGAGGAAAGACAAGAAAGAGAGACGCTGAGGAAGAGATATAAAGGAAGAAATAAAAGGAGGAGAGATATAATGATGATGCGTGATTGTTCTAATGAACAATTTTGAAAAGTATGGAAGGAAAGAGAAAAGGAATAAAATAGATAAAGCGTGATAAGTGTCAAGGATATTTTACCGTTTATGGATGGGGTGCATATAACATTGTTCTTTTAAAATAAAGTATTGATATAATTCTTTTATTTTTTTATATTTATGAAAAATACAATAAGCTATGTGGAGTTCGTCCTAAAAAATAATACGAGGAAAAGAGGTTGATGGATAAAAAAAGGTTGAGAATCAATGATCGACTATGCAGTGTTCAAATTCCGTCCGGTCTATTCTGACCATTTACACATTACACTTCTTCTCCAGTTATGAATTTAAAATTTTCGCAAGTGAGTTGATTTGCCGTAAAACAAACAACCCAAATTAATCATACAAGAAGAGATAGATAGATAGATAGATAGAAAGATAGATAGATAGAGAGAGAGAGAGAGAGAGAGAGAGAGAGAGAGAGTCGATTTTTGTGTGTTTGTATGTGTGAGAGAGACAGAACCACAGTAGATAGATAGATAGATAGAGAGAGAGAGAGAGAGAGAGAGATAGAGAGAGAGACAGACAGACAGACAGATACAGACAAACAGACAGACAGACAGAGGCAGAGAGAGATACACATATATCAAAGAGATAAATTGATAGTCAAACATAATGAAAGAGAAAGATGGCGAGAGACAAAAAAAAAAATAAAAATAAACGAAGGCAAAGACAGAGACCTATACAGACTTACAGAGTGAGGCTTTCATGTACCTTTCCCCACCAGAAAACGAAAATACTCCATGTCTGGCAAAGGCAACATTAAATCCAAATTATGTATTTTTTTCTTTTCCAGATCCGAAATGGATTCGGTAGATTCGAACTTGGTAAACGTCGAATGATCCATATGTTTGATGCTTATGCCAAATTGTCCAGTTGGAAATTTAAAGGTGATGGTCATGCCACTTTCTCGACCAAATTCGTCCAGAGTAGCTTTTATGAGCAGTCAATGGCCAGTGGCGATATTGCACCATTTATGAATTTCATGGGAGTCGAACCTCCGTTTGGCTTTCTACAAAAGATGAAGGGGATGCTGAATGGCCTCGACAACATGAATGTCAACGTTTATCCTTATTCCAAAGTTGCAGGAAGCAATGATATGAAAGACAGGGGATATTACGCAATGACAGACTATTGGAAAATCTACGAGTTTAATGCCACTAGCTTAGATACAGTTGGGCTTGTTCAGGCTCAAATTCCTGGAACGTCAAGGAAGTCGATGTTTGACATGCTATCATTTGTTTCCACGGCTCACCCTCTTCCCGAAATTGGCAAGACATCATCACTTGTTTTCCTCAGCAAAATGTCTCTCACCCCCTTCTCGAAAAGTACAGTGAACCTGGTCCGAATCAAAGCAACAGAAGAACGTGAAATTATTGCCTCCATTCCCGTCGATAAATTGCCATACATGCATTCATTTTCCGTTACTAAAAACTATGCCATCCTCTTTTTCAGTCCAATTTTTGTTAACACATTTAAAATGGCACGCACAGGTCACCCATTCGAAGGACTGGATTGGTACGGAGATCAACAAACTCGGGTCCATGTTATTAACCTGAAAACGGGCGAGGTGACAAGCATGGATACGGAGAACACATTCACAATGCACCATGCCAACGCATACGAAGACGAGAAAGGCAACATCGTTCTCGATCTGGTCACTTACGACGACCCGAATTTTATAACCTCAATGACCTTGGATAACTTCCGAGATCCGGTAAAGAGAAACAATATATCCTTCACTGCCAAATTCAAGCGGTATAATATCGACATGAAGGCAAAGAAGGTCACTCCTTACTCTTTCCCGAACGCCAAGGGACAAGAGTTTATGACACATTTTGATTTTCCGAAAATTAACGAGAAATACCGAGCTAAGAAATACTGTATCATGTACGGAATTACAGTGAAACCAGACGGCAAAACCATCACTAAGAATGGTATGGTGAAGAAAAACGTATGCGAAAAAGGACGAGACTTAGCTTACATCAGTGACAACGTATACTTTAGCGAGACTATATTTGTTCCGACGCCAAACGGCAAAGAAGAAGACGATGGCATCCTTCTGAGTTCTGTCCTGGATGGCAACGCGAAGAAGAGTTACTTGTACATCATTGATCCCAAAACAATGAATATTACAAATAAGGCCGAATTGCCAACCCTTGTTCCTTATACACTCCATGGCGATTTCTTCCCCGAAGTATACTAAAATACAACACACCATACTGGCTGAGGTATATATATATATATATATATATATATATATATATATATATATATATATATATATAAAAGCAATGATGACAACATTAGAAATTAAGATATCGACTATGATTTACAACTCCAAATTTTGGTCGTTGAATACTCTTTGACAGTTTATTATGTATTCCCTCTAATTAGGTAGTGAAAGGTACTTAATTTCTTTCAATTTTTGTGCAAATTGTCAGTAGCCCTGAGCTAAGATGCTAGCCCATGAAGTCAAGGGTAACTTTGTGACTGGGATCTCATCATCTTTATCCGGCTTGAAAACTTTTGAGGGATTCCATATTTAAGTGCTTCTTCAGAAGGTTAGGGTTATACACAAAAGCGGTTTTTAATGCAGAAAAAAATCCAGCTCTCCAAAAAAATGGTAATTTGAATGAGGACAAAAATTTAAATTAATTCATTCTAGAATGATTTCTTCTTTACTGATCAAGAATATAAAAGAGGAAGCGGAGTGTTATTACATTTTAAAAACCAACCAAGGAACGAGAAAGTATGTGATTGATTGTTACTAATTTGAATCAATTGTTCTATTCTAATTATCGTATCTGAAACCAACAACCTCAAATCAGATGAGAACATTACGTTCATGTTTGGCTCAACTTTGTAAACCGATGTCATTAGTAAGTAAAATCAGCATTTCAGTCTACATGGAGACTCGCGTGTGTTAATTTCTTAGAAAACTTTTTCGAATCAAGTTGGTGAATATTTCTATCTCAAATTTAATCTCCATTTTGATTTTCGAAATATGAACGAGATTTTTTCAGCCAGTCAAATCAAAATAATATAAGTAAAAATAGACATTATCTGTGAAAAAGAATAAAAGATTTGAAATATCAACCCAGGCATTGTTTTTTCTTTGTTTTTATTTTATTGTGTGTTCACGTTGAAATAAATAATCCCGGTTCTATTTCCATATTCGGACAGATTGCATTTTTCAACACTTTTAATAATGATAGTAGTTGAAATGAACGGATTTAGCATGGCATTATATTTGTCGACACTCGATGTCCACACGATTGCCAAACAAAATAAAACTCACGTCTTGAACTGTTAAGTGCCGATTTTGAAAACTAGTATTTCTTGCTTTTAGATCTAAAAATACGTTGCATTAGATTTGATTAGGACTGGGATTGTCCATGATATTGTATATTGGAATGATCCATAATATTGTCTTTTGGAATGGCCCACGATATTGTCTTTTGGAATAGTCCACCATATTGCCTCTTGGTATGGTCCACAATATTGTTTCTTGGTATGGTCCACAATATTGTCTCTTGGTATGGTCCACAATATCATGTCCTCGTGTCTAACTGTAGCAAATGATGCGTGTTACTTTAATTATATTGAACTCATTAAGAACGTTCTAAATATTGTGATACCCAATTTTCACACAATATATTTTGACCACAAGGTGACCAAAATACAGACCCCTTGGATTAGTAATGAGTCACCACTTATCAAAGCCCATAATTATTCGAGGATAAGAGTTAATGAGATTATCAGTTGGATAATGAAATAGAACAATGGCAAGATTTATAACAATGGGTGGAAATTTAATTACTACGGTCAACAGGTATTTGTTAACATTCAACTTGAATACGAGCATGTTGTAATCCGCTGGAAAGCAGTATGGCTGTAACGTTCCACATTGAAAGGGAAGTTCTGGTAAATCAACTATTTTTATGGAAATTTAGTTTGGTCTTAGGTAAAACGAGAAAGAAAAAGTTCTTTGCGATGATGGTAGATGAGTTCTTGCTGTGGATATTTTAAAAGAAGAAACCAGAGATTGGAGCTCAATCGAGCGCCCACAATGGAATTTACGATAGAGTAGAGTAGAGACAGTCTAGCAACATCTTTTATATGAGGAAGGGGCTGTAGTGAAAGGGAAGAGATCACCACCCACTAGATTGCGAAGTTGATTTTGTACTCTACTAAGACAGGGAAGAGTTCACCGAGCAATGCTTCCCCAGATGTTGCAGCAGTATTCCAGCTTGGGACGTATATGATTTTTATACAAGCAGACTATTACACCAGATATCTGAAACAGTAGATTAGTCCAACAATTTTCTCAGGAACTTTAACAACAGATTTGATGTAGGTCTTCCATTTCAGGCCTTGAATAAAAATCAATCGTAGGAGCAGAACAAAGAAGTGTCTTCCTCACCGAGAGGGGTCTCATTTCAGCTGAGGAAAAAAGAGGATCCAAGCGTTGGTTGTGAAAGAAGACAAGCTTGCGTTTGAATGGGGTTAAAAATAGGTTACAATTCACTTTTCCCCCCTAATGCGCCACATGCTCCAGAAAAGACAAAATCGGCAAGGTTTTGATCACCAGTACTCTGTTAAGTGCTGCCGTGGACAGTTATGTGTAGATGTCAACAACTTATCTCTAGATGTAATTTGGAAAAATGAAAATTAGGAAGCGGGTATGACTTAAAATTGATTTTAGTGATATGCCAGTTGATTTAAAGTGCTTCGAATTTCTGCCCATTAGCAACCATTTTCATAGACCTATCTGAAAGAAAGGGTGTGATGGCTGAGAAGACATACCTACTTGTATATGCAAAACCTATGCGTTTCTTGCTTGAACAAAAAAGCGTGGCAAGGCAGAGATCAGACAAATGATGCAACTTGGAATAATTTATCCCTCGTGCCGTTATTGGGCATTTAGTTTCAAAACGTGATGGTGCATTTCGAGAATGGAGTGATTACTGTTGCTTAACTCTGTCTCTACACCTGATTTATACCCAATTTCAATAGAAAGATATATGAAAAACTTAAAACTAGTTTTTAAAAGATTCGAAAAATATGGTCATTAATCACATGTATCAAATGCATATTCGGCAATTATAGAATCATGTTTCTAATTTATCGTTTATGTACAGCTGACAATTCTTCTTTCTCCTAATAAGATCAAAATATTCAGCATTTCTTAGTGGCCAAAAGATGAAAGATTTAGGGCTATCTTTAGACGGGGTTATTTTCATGAGCGTTTATTTATTTATTTATTTTTAACCTAACTTATTTATTTTTAACCTAATTGTGGAAGTATACTCCACGGTTTTCTAATCTAATTTTAAACTCAACCTTAACCTAACGTTAACTGGCAGACCATAAAACAAGGTTAATGATAAAGAATTGTTAACTTTTCTAATAGGCTAGAATGGCTCGAAAAATAAGGAACATTTTACGTAAAATTAATATACGAAACTGATCTCTCACTGTAAATTCTGTTGTAAGAATATATATAAAAATATATATATATATATAATATAATAAAAAAATAATCGTTTAAAAACTATTCTATGAGGAGAGGGATCAGCAGAAAATAGTAATCTACAATTGTACCAAATTGTTGGGGGTCTTATTTTTTAAGGTACAAAAGTCAAGGTAGCAGCGTAATAATAGGCAATACAAAACCCCAAATAAACTGAAATGAAATTGTTCCAGTTAAAAAGCTCCAACCTAGTAAAAAATAACTAACATTCGACTACAAAGAATTTTGTAAAAAAGAAAATCCAAAGATTCTGTTTTTATTTTTTTGCCTGAATGTATAATTAACACAGATTTATTTAATTACTAGCAGACCACCTGATGTTGTTCAGTCATAAAATACGCATATTATATTTTAATTGATGCAGACATGTGCATGCGAATATGATCTTTTTTCTAAAAAGTTCACTCCTTGTAAGTAAAAAAAAAAAAAAATACTCGAGCTGAGATCAAAACCCAAAGCTAAAGACAATGAGTCAAGTACGATAACCATTAGATCAGTTTGACACGATCTTTATAAAGTGTTTTCAAACCTACTTATTCTTAATATAAAGAATCTGTCATGTTTCACATGCGCCGTGCATGTACATACGTGAAACAGTTGACAAACAGATAAAAATCCGATGACTCCCAAGTGCCACTTTTCCAATTTTGACACCTGAGCAGCCCCGTTTTCCGGATGAAAACCAATTAAAAAGTTTTTCACATGTCTAAATACCCTATATACTAAATTTTTAGCTTCTACATATATAGGTTCAGAAGTGTCCTCGCACACATTCTCATATACATACAGGGGGACCCCCCCCCAAAAAAAAAACAAAAGCTAAATGGAGGCCATCTAGAACATATGATGTAGAACGCAGAAAAAAGGCCAAAGACCCAAGTGTTTTGATGTGATGTTTTGAATATAATAAACTAGTTATGACCAAAGTTTCATTTAATTCGGACAAAACACTAAAAAACAATTAGAGTTGGGACCCGTTTTTTTGGGGTCACCCTATATATATATATATATATATATATATACATATATATATATACATATATATATATACATATATATATATATATATATATATACATATATATATATACATATATATATATACATATATATATATATATATATATATATATATATATATATATATATATATATACTAGCATGGGTACCCGGCGTTGCCTGGGTTGACATGAAGTTCTGTTTAAAACACGCCTGCTATACTAATCATTTTCATTATGGGTAACGTGGATACTCCCACAACAATTTCAAAAATAAAAGAACGGATAAAAACATGTAAATGTAATCGCCCCTCAAAAGAAGTATCTGATACTCTCTCCACCATATAATTCGGTAGAAGGGATCACTGTCCTAAGAAAACTTACGATTTTGTGGACCTAAAAAATAACCTTTATGCGTGTATTTACTTTTTATTTTGGCAAATGTGTAGTTTAGCGGCGTAAATTATTTGCCCGACAAAAAAACAAAAAAACAAAAACATATATATATATATATATATATATATATATATATATATATATATATATATATATATATATATATATATATATATATATAAACTTTTTATAAAACACATTGTTAGACCCAAAGGCTGAAATAAAACCAAAAATAAATTTCATTTTTATTACTTTTTTATCATTTATATTTATTATTCGAGGCCGCTATATTGCTTTTAAAATTTGGCCTTTTTAAGGTTTGTCAGATTGGTCTTTTTAAGCTCTTTCATGAACTAAGTTTTTGGCCGCCATATTTTTTTTTGTAATGAAAGAGCGTAAAAAGGCCAAATTTGGCATTAAAAAAGCTAATCTGCCAAACCTAAAAAAGGCCAAATTTTAAATGTGTAAGGCGTGCACATTTAGTCTAATAAAAAATGATTAAAAAAAAAAAAAACAACATAAAAATGAATTTTTTTTGTTTTGGGTCTAATAATGTTTTATATAAAAATAAATAGTTTTTATAATTTCTTTTGTCTGTTTAATTTGTTTAATTTACGCCGCTAAACTACACATTTACCTTTATTTTTTTGTAAGAGCACTTTTTTTACTGGCTTTTTTTGTAAATAAAGGAAATTTTAGATTTGTTTTTTTTTGGGGGGGGGGTGATTTGCTTTTTATTTGTCGTTTTATGTTTCTAATGTACCTATTTACTATGCCTCCCCACGGGTCAGAGTTAGACACCAGGGTCATTTTTTAACGTGGAGAAAAGGTACAAAAATAAAAATTGTCTCAGTCGTGAAGGATTTCTCCTCCACCGAAAGAGAACAAGAAATAGAAGTGCAGCATCTGAAGAACAGATACTACACTTTGATCTCGTCCCGAAGGCCAAGTTTTATGTTTCTAATGTAACCCCCCTCCCCCCCCCAAAAAAAAAAATTGAATTTGTCATATTTTGGGCTTTGTTTTGTTTATTAAATTGTAAGGTGAAAGTAGAAAATTGTCTCATTAAAAAATAATTAAACTTATCGTTATTTTATGTTTCCAATGTTATTCACTCAGTTTTTTCCCTCCCCCTCAATCGCCAAACTTTCAAAAAATGCTAGAGGTGACATGTCTTGTTGAACGCTTGGTGGCCAAAAAGTGGGTACTCATTTTACGTTAAATTTATATAGAAAAGTGATCCCCCATCTAACATGTTTTTATTTTCAAAATTTCTCATTTTTTTGCACTTATTTGCACTTCTGCTAACTAATAATATTTATGAAGGTTGTTTAAATGTATTAGGCTGAAAAAAAAATAGATCTACATTTTTTAGGGGTTAAACGCCTCTGGGTCACGTATTATAAAGTTACCTTTTTAATTAGAATATTAAGTTTGTAATCGATGAAATTAACGCGAAAAAAGAAAAAAGTGTAAATTGTGAAATTTAGAGGGGATTCATTTTTTTTAGGTATTAAACGACGCTGAATTATGTGGTAAAAATTTACCGATTTCTGTATTGCCGTAAGGAATAAACTAAAATAAACAAATGAAATCTTTTCATTTTTTTTCGTAAGTGTTTTTTTTTTATATTAAAAAAAAGAAAAACAATGAAAGCCAAGCATTTTTTCTATCTACACAGAATTATTTTTCCAGCTAGAAACTTAATGAAATTACCAAATGATATTTGATAAACGTTTTTTAATTTTTTTTATGGATAGTATCTAGCGGCAAATAACTCTAAAAAAGATGTTGAAAAACGTCGATGTTGGAAATATTAATTCCAAAATAAATTAAATTAAATATATTATTAATATAATTGTTGTTTAAAATTTATTAAATAATAATTTTAAATAGAATACTTAAAATAATTCTCTCGCTAAAAACATTAACTAAGATACCGATATTTAGTAAAATCAATTTTTCTTAATGTCATATGCAAATAAGGTGATCTCTTAATTGTATATTTTTCCAAGTATCATACTATATATAGAAATAAATGAAAGATTAAAGCAAGACACGTTTTGTATATGTTAATCAAATTGTGAACAAACAAACAAACAGACAGGAATATATATATATATATATATATATATATATATATATATATATATATATATATATATATATTTACATATTTACATAGGAGTCCATGTGTAGAACTGCCGACTGTCAACGTGATTGTTCTAGGTTCAATCCTCGACTTGGGAGAGGTGCTAGTCTAGCTGCACTGATGAGTTGTGATACAACGAAACATTACTGTACGTGGATGACTATATATATATATACACAAATATATATATATATATATATATATATATATATATATATAATGGTATATATATATATATATATATATATATATATATATAATGATGATAACCTGAAAGGGAGGTGGGAGAATAAGAGCATCAACCTGATTAACTCTTATAATGGACCTGAACCGTGTACGGATTTCCAATACTGCTCATATTCAAGTGTCAAGGGAATGCGAATTCCTCGCACAAAAATAAGTCAACAACTCAATCTGATGTAAACTAAATCGCTGAAAATGATAGTGTCAGTATAATTACCGCAATTCTCAAGATCACTTTGTTTGTTAATGATTAATGACAATGAGGATATCAAAATGTCACCAGTAGAGCAATTCATTTCGTCAATGTGCATTAGGGGCGAATGACAAATGATGGGAATCGTTGGATAACGAGTTGTTCTTCATTCTCCAATACAACTGTAGGGATCTATCGAAATGAAGTTGAAGTCTTTCACTAAAATTGTTCTGTTCAGGGTGCCTTGATCACTTTGGAACGGCAGAGACAAACAAGGAAAAAAGCAGTCGATAGGAGAGAGAGGGATATCTCAGAATTCTTAAGAAGCGGCTTAAGGAAATGCCAGATGACGGGAATTGGTGAGAAAGCGATTGTCTGAATCGAAGGAAAGAATACTTATGCTTTCAAGAGATGAAAACACAGGGAAACGTCGACAAAAGAAGCGAAAAGCAAGGCGCAACTTTGGAGACAACCCATTGAAATTCACCAAGAAATTATTCGATAAAAAAAAGCGGAGTCCTCAAAATTCCGAAAGAGAAACTAGAAGCGTACTTTCGGAAAAAATATACCGACCCACTCACTGACAATCCTCGGTTCTTTTAATGAGGAAAATCACACACAGTTCCCGAGAGTAAAATTCGATAATTCAACTTTAAGACTAGGTTAAAAAAAAGACTTTATTAGTAAAGTGACGGCAACGATATTTCTTATAAACTTTATATAAAAAAATGGCCTAATCCTCTGGAAACTGTTACGGACCGCACACGCACGTAGATCTTTTTCGGTATTATTACTAAAAGGATATCAAAATCCGTACTAGACATTGGCTATATCAATTCTCCAAATACAGAAGGCTGGAATTCCCGGCCCCCCAGACTGTATCGAACATACCACTATGTTGTGAAACTGAATTAAAATAATAAATCTGTCGAACTTGATATAATTTGGCTGGACTTAGAAATGCGTATAGCTATCTAAGACACCAAACTACTTGAAAAATCAATGGTGTTTTTTTTTTTGTCGGGATTACAAAAGATATTAGGAATCCCATATTAGCGCATTTCAAATGTACATATATGAGCTTTTCTAATAATAAATATTCAACGAACTGGCAAAAGTTGAATATTGGCATTATGATTAGATGTGTTCTCTCCCCACTACTGCTTGTGTTATTAATGGAGATGATATTGTGAAGTGTTGAAAACAACACCACTAAAAACAAGATCCCTTCTATGAAGGCGTTCATGGATGATATAATATTATTAACAGAATCCGGATCATACATGAAACAAACGATTACCCGTTTATCTATAATTAAAGGAACCTGCTCAGAAAAAAAGGTTCTTTGTGGACGGAAACAAAATCCCCGCATTCCGCGAAGAAAAGAGTAAAGAGCCGTGGTCACTGTTATTCACTACCTCTGACTGATCTTCATCGTTGGCAGGACAGAAACAAAATGCTAAAAGATGGATTGCGCTCAATTGATGTTGACCTCCTAAATAAAGACAAGATGTAGTCCATTTATTTTGGATTAATTTCCAAATTATCATGGCCAATGAGATCTCACTTACAAAAGTTGAGAAAATCGAACGCCTGATCAGCAAGTTTGTGAAAAAAGGCTAGGGGTACCTTATTTCTTGACAAACGTAGCACTATACAGTTCATCAACGAAGTTTAAACTCGTCACTTGTTAAGGAATATAAATTGAGTAAAGCGCGACTTTTCTAGATGCTGCGTGACTCTCGCAACCCAGTAGTGAAAAAATGCCCAACCAGCAGTAATATCGAAAATGGAAAGCAAAACAAGCTGTAGAAGATGCAGAATCGGCCTTTAAGATGCAAGCAATAATCGGTGATGTGGAATATGGGAGAGCAGATCTAGATCTATACCAAAAGCATTGGTGGTCAAAAGAACCCTGGTAAAGCAGAGGAAAATGCTTTCTGAAGAAATTCATAATTTTTAGGGAGTAAAGCGCATTGCTACGGCTTTAGGTCAAAGTAAACAAGGCATATGGACCAAGTGGGAGAATGTAAAAAAAAAAAATCCCAGCGAAATCACATGGCGCGACCTCAAATACACGGAGCCTTAAAAATTAAGTTTGCTTATAAAAGCAGTCTACGATATCTTACCAACACCAGTTAACCTTCATGCCTGGGGGTTAACCACATCGAATCGATGTAAAGCATATTCTCATTGGATACGAGCATTCCCTAAGAAGCTACACCTGGAGGCACAATGAAGTATTGAAAATTGTTGGGTTAGGGTTAGGGTTAAAAGATATGTTGTGTAACTGCCATTAAATCTCAAAATTTCACCAGAAGAGCAATTCATTTCGTCAAAGAAGGAAGTAGTTCAAAATCTTTATGTAAAAATAGGCAGAGTTTGTCTTGAATAATCTTGATCTTTCTCCGCCAGACAAGAAAAATACATAAAGAAAATACAAGAAAAGAATAACCCTACGAGCGGATCCTGGGGTGACCATCCAACAGTTACAAGAAAATTTAAGTTCATCTTGTATGAATGTTTCCTGTAGCCTGAATCCCTGTCGCGAATCTCAATATAACGTTTTCAACCCACAGTTGACGACAAGGCACACGGTGTGTAGTTATAGGTGGTTAGAACCCCCACCAAAGTTCTGCAACGCAGCTCCAGTCGCTTTTACGAAGATGGGGTTGATATGACGTTGGGTACAGCAACGGCTGATCTCTGCTATCCTCTTTCCTCTGCTGAAAAGGAAGATCGTTTAAACTGATTGTTCTTTTAAGTTCACTTGTAAGTATTAACAATAATAATAACGGATGCTGATTGTAGTTTTCGTATGAAATTAATTATTCACAAAAGAGTAAAATAAGAATATTAAATATGTAGAGTTTTTTTCACAAGAGAATCAAAGTAAAAGGAATAAAATGTCGTTTGCAAGTTTTCTCTTTCTGGTGGTTATATGGTACTATCGCTTCCCCGGTAGGGTTACTTGCTTGAGGAACGTCTTGGGAACGCAACCAGCTCCCAGGGGAATAAACGATATTCGACGATATCTCACGATAAGCACATGTTGGAAACATCAACAAAAAACGGGTGAATATATCGTCGGCTATAAATGTCTGGCATGGGTTAAATCTTCTGTGTTCGTTGCGTCGTTACAGGCAGCTTTCTGTCGTCGCAGACTGAAATCGAACACTTGTACAAAAATAGCAAACAAATGCATTTTTATAAAAAATATATAATTTATTTAAGATTTAAGAATCAGGAGCATATTTAGTCGACTCATTGCGTGCACGCCAAATCACCACGTCTTCTGCGTATGGGGTACAAGCTTCAACTGTTTTTACAACAATGAAATTATAGTTCAATTCTCTCTTTCAATGAAGAAAGAGAGAGAAAGATAGTGAATCAGAGAAATAGAGAAAGGAAGAGAGAGAATGAGAGAGTGATAGAGAGAGAGAGAGAGAGAAAGAGAGAGAGAGAGAGAGAAAGAGAGAAGTATGCGTTTCACGCAATGCTTTGTTTTTCAAATTCAGATATCCGCGTGTAAGTCTGACCTTTCTTAAATGATTCTAACACCACTAACAGTTTCATAATACCTGTCATTTAAACCCAAGCGACATGCTCTAACCTTTTTAAAAAATGTGTCCGCACTGAAATGTGTGTGTGTTTGCCTCCAGATAAGTGCATGACAAGTGAGAACAAGGTTTATTAATGTAGAAGCCCACAGCTCCCAAAAAAGGGGCTAGCCATTGTGCCACAGTTACATAGTCGACGAACAGGCCTTGGTCAGTTTCTTTTCAATAACCAATTCTTGCTTCGGACGAGTGCTTATCGAACGGCGGGGCGGAGAGAGGTGGATAGTTTCCCCGAGTTCAAAACTTTCTGCAAACTCTGCCAAAAATCTCTAAAATATCTGATTTTCCGTCTCTGCACGGGCTTATGTATTCATGGTTGGGTTGGGTATGACCACGCCGGGGCGTCCCAGCTAACAAATCAACGTCCACTCTATCACACCTTGGTTCATCCTGATTGAACAATCAGCTATCTCTTCACCACATCCAAATCCAGCAATGTCGATAATCGCCTAACGCACCCTGCAACTCGTCCTTGACCCCCAGGTCAATTCAAGACCAAACATCCGCTAATATCTCCAAATAATCATGTTTCATAGAAATAGTGTTTCATATTTTCGACTTTCTTTTTCCCTTTACAAATGAAATGTATTTCACATAGGGGGCCGCGCCATCTCCCCTTCCAATTGGCAGGATGATCCTGTGTTTTTCGGGCTGCCATTAAAACAAAAATGGCTCTAATTCCTCTTTCGCTGGCCCTCTTTTGGGGCAATTTTTAATCATAGCTCCAATTTACCTCTCTGTAACCCCTCTTCTGGGTTAATTTCTTCTTACCGTGGTTGGTTAGATCACACAAGGCTCTATCTGCATCAGCGTGGATATGGCAATACCACAGAATGACGGCAATCCAATAAAGTTTGGTAGTATTGTGGGGCGCCCTGGGCTAGTGATAATGATACTTCGACCCCGAGACTAAACCTAAACCCAGAGTCATCATCTGATGTGGGGTTTGTTGGAGCAATGCTGCTGTACAAGCAACAGTTATTGTAGAAACATTTATATATATATATATATATATATATATATATATATATATATATATATATATAATTTGGATTTTACTTGTACAAATGGAAATTCTTTTAACTTTCTTGAAGTTTTACATTTGGATTTTACCGTCACTGGATTTTTTACCTTCCGCCAGACTATCCATTCATGTGTAATCACCTTTTTCTTTACCATATTCCCTCTGCTTAACTTATTTTGTTTTCAAGTAAGATCTTTGACTTACTTGTTGTTTCATCAAATACTTCTGCATGCAAAATCCGATCCCATATTTTGCTAATTTCTAACCTCCGATGAGAAAGAGAGTATTTCTTCGAAACTCCGCGGATTAAGGACTATCCATTTGTCTAGTGTTTCCTTTTCAGATTAAATATGTTTTAACTCATTTCAAAGTGTTTTCAACATATTTTATTAACTGTAAAGAACGTATAACATGGATTTTACCAAGCAAGCTGGATCTAAAAAACATTCATATCCTTTTTCTACAAATCCTCCTGCTACAGGACTTCTGATAAATGCATTATTTTCACTTTGACTTTACATGTCTCACTGACTTTAGCAAATAGGGTGCATACCTTTATAACTATTTGCTAATATTTTCTCTCCTCTGATGAGATGGTAGACATCGAAACCGTATAGGTTAAGGAGATTAATTTTCTAAAGCATTCTTTGTCTTGCTTAGAATAATAAAAATTCTTTGATATGAAACTCAGCCACTTCATTTAATTTCAATGAGAGTTTTTTTAAATTCATTGAATTACAATTTAATATATATATATATATATATATATATATATATATATATATATATATATATATATAATTCAATCGTAATATATTGAAATAATTATTTAGTTATTTATTAAAGGCGTAATTAAAAAGAGTCGCAGAAGCGAGTTAGGAGCAATTAAAATGTATATTTATATTATACTTAGAGAAAATTAATTAGAATGTAAATAAAGCTGTTAATGACAGTATGGATATTTTATTTGACTGCGAAAGACTATAAAGAACAAAGGTCAGCTCAATGTTAAACACGTTATGTCATAAAAATCAGAAGGCCACTTGTGAAGACAATAAAATCCACTGACTCAAACATAAGTCAGTTGTGAGAGTGCATACCTCCGCCAAACATCGTAAAGTTATGTCAAAATCCGTCCTTTTATTATTGTATAAGTATTCGCGAAGTTATGCAATGGAAATATCGATAACTTCACCGAATTTCCATTTACTAACGATTACTATATTGTCCAATTTCTACTGTACATTCTTTAACCATTATTCTCGAGTGGCCTCTTGACCTGGATAAGTGGTGATTCCTATATAAAAAAGTAAATGAAATACGTATGCTATTTAATTTAATAGTAAATGACATACGTATATCACTTAATTTATTAGTAAATGAAATACGTATACTATTAAATTTAATAGTAAATCAAATACGTATACTATTTAATTTAATAGTAAATGAAATCCGTATGCTATTTAATTTAATAGTAAATGAAATACGTATGCTATTTAATTTAATAGTAAATGAAATACGTATACTATTAAATTTGATGGTAAATGAAATACGTATACTATTTAATTTAATAGTAAATGAAATCCGTGTGATATTTAATTAAATAGTAAATGAAAAACGTTTGCTATTTAATTTAATAGTAAATGAAATACGTATGCTATTTAATTTAATAGTAAATGAAATACGTTTGCTATTTAATTTAATAGAAAATAAACTATGTATGCTATTTAATTTGATGGCAAATGAAATTCGTATCCTATTTAATTTATTAGTAAATGAAACACCTATGCTATTTAATTTAATAGAAATGCGCATACTATTTAATATGATAGTAAATGAAATATGTATGCTATAAAATTTGATAGTAAATGAAATATGTATGCTATTTACTTTAATAGTAAATGAAATATGTATGCTATTTAAATTATTGTAAATGAACTGTGTATGCTATTTAATTTGATAGTAAATGTACGCTATTTAATTGGTTCATAAATGAAATACGCATGCTATTTCATTTGATAGTAAATGAAATATGTATGCTATTTAATTCATCAGTAAATCAAATACGTGTGGCGTGGATTTATTAGTAAATGAAATACGAATGCTATTTAATTTATTAGTGAATGAAATGCGCTTGCTATTTTTTTTAATAATAAATGAAATACGTATGCTATTTAATTTAATAGTAAATTAAATATGTATGCTATTTAATTTAATAGTAAATGATATACGTACGCTATTTAATCAGACAGTGAATGAAATACGCATGCAATTTAATTGGATAATAAATGAAATATGTATGTTATTTAATTTGATAGTAAATGAAATACGTATGCTATTTTATTTAATAGTAAATGAAATACGTATGCTATTTAATTTAATAGTAAATGAAATACGTATACTATTAAATTTGATGGTAAATGAAATACGTATACTATTTAATTTAATAGTAAATGAAATCCGTATGATATTTAATTAAATAGTAAATGAAAAACGTTTGCTATTTAATTTAATAGTAAATGAAATACGTATGCTATTTAATTTAATAGTAAATGAAATACGTTTTCTATTTAATTTAATAGAAAATAAACTATGTATGCTATTTAATTTGATGGCAAATGAAATTCGTATCCTATTTAATTTATTAGTAAATGAAACACCTATGCTATTTAATTTAATAGAAATGCGCATACTATTTAATATGATAGTAAATGAAATATGTATGCTATAAAATTTGATAGTAAATGAAATATGTATGCTATTTACTTTAATAGTAAATGAAATATGTATGCTATTTAAATTATTGTAAATTAACTGTGTATGCTATTTAATTTGATAGTAAATGTACGCTATTTAATTGGTTCATAAATGAAATACGCATGCTATTTCATTTGATAGTAAATGAAATATGTATGCTATTTAATTCATCAGTAAATCAAATACGTGTGGCGTGGATTTATTAGTAAATGAAATACGAATGCTATTTAATTTATTAGTGAATGAAATGCGCTTGCTATTTTTTTTAATAATAAATGAAATACGTATGCTATTTAATTTAATAGTAAATTAAATATGTATGCTATTTAATTTAATAGTAAATGATATACGTACGCTATTTAATCAGACAGTGAATGAAATACGCATGCAATTTAATTGGATAATAAATGAAATATGTATGTTATTTAATTTGATAGTAAATGAAATACGTATGCTATTTTATTTAATAGTAAATGAAATACGTATGCTATTTAATTTAATAATAAATGAAATACGTATGTTATTTGATTTGATAGTAAATGAAATACGCATGCTATTTAATTTAATAGTAAATGAAATAGTATGCTATTTAATTTGATAGTAAATGAAAAACGCATCCTATTTAATTTAATAATAAACGAAATACGCATGCTATTTAATTTAATAATAAATGAAATACGCATGCTATTTAATTTAATAATAAATGAAATACGCATGCTATTTAATTTAATAATAAATGAAATATGCATGCTAATTAATTTAATAATAAATGAAATACGCATGCTATTTAATTTGATAGTAAATGAAATACGCATGCTATTTAATTTGATAGTAAATGAAATACGTATGCTATTTAATTTGATAATAAATGAAATACGTATGCTATTTAATTTGATAGTAAATGAAAAACGCATCCTATTTAATTTGATAGTAAATGAAATACGCATGCTATATAATTTAATATTAAATAAAATGCGCATGCTATAATTTTATAATAAATGAAATACGTATGCTATTTAATTTGATAGTAAATGAAATACGCATCCTATTTAATTTAATAATAAATGAAATACGCATGCTATTTAATTTAATAATAAATGAAATACGCATGCTATTTAATTTAATAATAAATGAAATACGCATGCTATTTAATTTAATAATAAATGAAATACGCATGCTATATAATTTAATAGTAAATAAAATACGCATGCTATAATTTTATAATAAATGAAATACGTATGCTATTTAATTTGATAGTAAATAAAATACGCATCCTATTTAATTTAATAATAAATGAAATACGCATGCTATTTAATTTAATAATAAATGAAATACGCATGCTATTTAATTTAATAATAAATGAAATACGCATGCTATTTAATTTAATAATAAATGAAATACGCATGCTATTTAATTTAATAATAAATGAAATACGCATCCTATTTAATTTAATAATAAATGAAATACGCATGCTATTTAATTTAATAATAAATGAAATACGCATGCTATTTAATTTAATAATAAATGAAATACGCATGCTATTTAATTTAATAATAAATGAAATACGCATGCTATTTAATTTAATAATAAATGAAATACGCATGCTATATAATTTAATAGTAAATAAAATGCGCATGCTATAATTTTATAATAAATGAAATACGTATGCTATTTAATTTGATAGTAAATGAAATACGCATCCTATTTAATTTAATAATAAATGAAATACGCATGCTATTTAATTTAATAATAAATGAAATACGCATTCTATTTAATTTGATAGTAAATGAAATATGCATGCTATTTAATTTGATAGTAAATGAAATACGTATGCTATTTAATTTGATAATAAATGAAATACGTATGCTATTTAATTTGATAGTAAATGAAAAACGCATCCTATTTAATTTGATAGTAAATGAAATACGCATGCTATATAATTTAATAGTAAATAAAATACGCATGCTATAATTTTATAATAAATGAAATACGTATGCTATTTAATTTTATAGTAAATGAAATATGTATGCTCTATAATTTGATAGTAAATTAAATGCGTATGCTATTTAATTTGATAATAAATGAAATACGTATGCTATTTAATTTATTGTAAAAGAAATACGTATATTTTTAATTTAATAGAAAATTAAATACGTATGCTATTTAATTTGATTGTATATGAAATACGCCTGCTATTGAATTTGATAGTAAAGGAAATACGTATGTAATACGCATGCTATTTAATTTAATAGTAAATAAAATACGCATGTTATAATTTTATAATAAATGAAATACGTATGCTATTTAATTTGATAGTAAATTAAATGCGTATGCTATTTTATTTGATAGAAAATAAAATACGTATGCTATAATTTTATAATAAATTTTATATGCATGCTATTAAATTTAAGAGTAAATAAGATACGTATGCTATTTAATTTGATAGTAAATGAAATATGTATGCCCAATAATTTGATAGTAAATGAAATACGTATCCTATTTAAATTATTGTAAATGGAATACGTATGCTATTTAATTTGATAGTAAATGAAATATGTATGCTATTTAATTTGATAGTAAATGAAATACGTATGCTATTTAATTTAATAGAAATGAAATATATATTCTATTAAATTTATTAGTAAATGAATACGTATGCTATTTAATTTAATAGTAAATGAAATACGTATGCTATTTAATTTAATAATAAATGAAATACGCATGCTATTTAATTTAATAGAAATGAAATGCGTATGCTTTTTAATTTAATAGTAAATGAAATACGTTTGCTATTTTATTGTATAGCAAATGAAATACGTATGCTATTTAATTTGATAGTAAATGAAATACGTATGTTATTTAATTTAATAGAAATGAAATACGTATGCTATTTAATTTAATAGTAAATTAAATACGTATGCTATTTAATTTGATAGTAAATGAAATACGTATGCTATTTGATTTAATAGTAAATGAAATACGCATGCTATATAATTTGATAGTAAATGTAATACGTATGCTATTTGATTTGATAGTAAATGAAATACGTATGCTATTTAATTTGATAGTAAATGTAATACGTATGTTATTTAATTTAATAGAAATGAAATACGTATGCTATTTAATTTGATAGTAAATGTAATACGTATGCTATTTGATTTGATAGTAAATGAAATACGTATGCTATTTAATTTGATAGTAAATGTAATACGTATGCTATTTAATTTAATAGAAATGAAATACGTATGCTATTTAATTTGATAGTAAATGAAATACGCATGCTATTTAATTTGATAGTAAATGAAATGCGTATGCTATTTAATTTGATAGTAAATGAAATACGCATACTATTTAATTTAATAGAAATGAAATACGTATGCTATTTAATTTGATAGTAAATGAAATGCGTATACTATTTAATTTGATAGTAAATGAAATGCGTATGCTATTTGATTTAATAGTAAATGAAATACGCATGCTATTTAATTTGATAGTAAATGTAATACGTATGCTATTTAATTTGATAGTAAATGAAATACGTATGTTATTTAATTTAATAGAAATGAAATACGTATGCTATTTAATTTGATAGTAAATGAAATACGCATGCTATTTAATTTGATAGTAAATGAAATACGCATGCTATTTAATTTGATAGTAAATGAAATGCGTATGCTATTTAATTTGATAGTAAATGAAATACGTATGCTATTTGATTTAATAGAAATGAAATACGTATACTATTTAATTTGATAGTAAATGAAATACGTATGCTATTTAATTTAATAGAAATGAAATACGTATGCTATTTAATTTGATAGTAAATGAAATACGCATTCTATTTAATTTGATAGTAAATGTAATACGTATGCTATTTAATTTGACAGTACATGAAATACGCATACTATTTAATTTAATAGAAATGAAATACGTATGCTATTTAATTTGATAGTAAATGAAATATGTATGCTATTTAATTTAATAGTTAATGAAATATGTATGCTATTTAATTTGATAGTTAATGAATACGTATGCTATTTAATTTGATAGTAAATGAAATACGCATGCTATTTAAGTTAATGGTAAATGAGACACGTATGTTATTTAATTTAATAGTAAATGAAATACGCATGCTATTTAATTTAATAGTAAATGAAATACGCATGCTATTTAATTTAATAGTAAATGATATACGTATGCTTGTTAATTTAATAGTAAATGAAATACGTATGCTTGTTAATTAAATAGTAAATGATATATGTATGTTATTTAATTTATCAGTAAACGAATGCATATGCTATTTAATTTATTAGTAATGAAATACGCATGCAATTTAATTTGTTAGTGAATGAAATGCGCATGCTATTTAATTTGTTAGTGAATGAAATACGTATGCTATTTAATTTAATAATAACTTAAATACGTATGTTATTTAATTTGATAGTAAATGAAATATGTATGCTATTTAATTTAATAGTAAATGAAATACGCATACTATTTAATTTGATAGTAAATGAACTACGTATGGTATTTAATTTGATAGTAAATGAAATATGTATGCTATTTAATTTAGTAGTAGATAATATATATGTAGGCTATTTAATTGTATAGGAATAGTAAATACGTATACTATTTAATTTAATAGTAAATAAAATACGTATGCTATTGGATTTATTAGTAAATGAACTACGCATGCTATATAATTTATTAGTGAATGAAATGCGCGTGCTATTTATTTTAATAATAAATGAAATACGCATGCTATTTAATTTAATAATAAATGAAATACGCATGCTATTTAATTTAATAATAAATGAAATACGCATGCTATATAATTTAATAGTAAATAAAATACGCATGCTATAATTTTATAATAAATGAAATACGTATGCTATTTAATTTGATAGTAAATAAAATACGCATCCTATTTAATTTAATAATAAATGAAATACGCATGCTATTTAATTTAATAATAAATGAAATACGCATGCTATTTAATTTAATAATAAATGAAATACGCATGCTATTTAATTTAATAATAAATGAAATACGCATGCTATTTAATTTAATAATAAATGAAATACGCATCCTATTTAATTTAATAATAAATGAAATACGCATGCTATTTAATTTAATAATAAATGAAATACGCATGCTATTTAATTTAATAATAAATGAAATACGCATGCTATTTAATTTAATAATAAATGAAATACGCATGCTATTTAATTTAATAATAAATGAAATACGCATGCTATATAATTTAATAGTAAATAAAATGCGCATGCTATAATTTTATAATAAATGAAATACGTATGCTATTTAATTTGATAGTAAATGAAATACGCATCCTATTTAATTTAATAATAAATGAAATACGCATGCTATTTAATTTAATAATAAATGAAATACGCATGCTATTTAATTTGATAGTAAATGAAATATGCATGCTATTTAATTTGATAGTAAATGAAATACGTATGCTATTTAATTTGATAATAAATGAAATACGTATGCTATTTAATTTGATAGTAAATGAAAAACGCATCCTATTTAATTTGATAGTAAATGAAATACGCATGCTATATAATTTAATAGTAAATAAAATACGCATGCTATAATTTTATAATAAATGAAATACGTATGCTATTTAATTTGATAGTAAATGAAATATGTATGCTCTATAATTTGATAGTAAATTAAATGCGTATGCTATTTAATTTGATAATAAATGAAATACGTATGCTATTTAATTTATTGTAAAAGAAATACGTATATTTTTAATTTAATAGAAAATTAAATACGTATGCTATTTAATTTGATTGTATATGAAATACGCCTGCTATTGAATTTGATAGTAAAGGAAATACGTATGTAATACGCATGCTATTTAATTTAATAGTAAATAAAATACGCATGTTATAATTTTATAATAAATGAAATACGTATGCTATTTAATTTGATAGTAAATTAAATGCGTATGCTATTTTATTTGATAGAAAATAAAATACGTATGCTATAATTTTATAATAAATTTTATATGCATGCTATTAAATTTAAGAGTAAATAAGATACGTATGCTATTTAATTTGATAGTAAATGAAATATGTATGCCCAATAATTTGATAGTAAATGAAATACGTATCCTATTTAAATTATTGTAAATGGAATACGTATGCTATTTAATTTGATAGTAAATGAAATATGTATGCTATTTAATTTGATAGTAAATGAAATACGTATGCTATTTAATTTAATAGAAATGAAATATATATTCTATTAAATTTATTAGTAAATGAATACGTATGCTATTTAATTTAATAGTAAATGAAATACGTATGCTATTTAATTTAATAATAAATGAAATACGCATGCTATTTAATTTAATAGAAATGAAATGCGTATGCTTTTTAATTTAATAGTAAATGAAATACGTTTGCTATTTTATTGTATAGCAAATGAAATACGTATGCTATTTAATTTGATAGTAAATGAAATACGTATGTTATTTAATTTAATAGAAATGAAATACGTATGCTATTTAATTTAATAGTAAATTAAATACGTATGCTATTTAATTTGATAGTAAATGAAATACGTATGCTATTTGATTTAATAGTAAATGAAATACGCATGCTATATAATTTGATAGTAAATGTAATACGTATGCTATTTGATTTGATAGTAAATGAAATACGTATGCTATTTAATTTGATAGTAAATGTAATACGTATGTTATTTAATTTAATAGAAATGAAATACGTATGCTATTTAATTTGATAGTAAATGTAATACGTATGCTATTTGATTTGATAGTAAATGAAATACGTATGCTATTTAATTTGATAGTAAATGTAATACGTATGCTATTTAATTTAATAGAAATGAAATACGTATGCTATTTAATTTGATAGTAAATGAAATACGCATGCTATTTAATTTGATAGTAAATGAAATGCGTATGCTATTTAATTTGATAGTAAATGAAATACGCATACTATTTAATTTAATAGAAATGAAATACGTATGCTATTTAATTTGATAGTAAATGAAATACGTATACTATTTAATTTGATAGTAAATGAAATGCGTATGCTATTTGATTTAATAGTAAATGAAATACGCATGCTATTTAATTTGATAGTAAATGTAATACGTATGCTATTTAATTTGATAGTAAATGAAATACGTATGTTATTTAATTTAATAGAAATGAAATACGTATGCTATTTAATTTGATAGTAAATGAAATACGCATGCTATTTAATTTGATAGTAAATGAAATACGCATGCTATTTAATTTGATAGTAAATGAAATGCGTATGCTATTTAATTTGATAGTAAATGAAATACGTATGCTATTTGATTTAATAGAAATGAAATACGTATACTATTTAATTTGATAGTAAATGAAATACGTATGCTATTTAATTTAATAGAAATGAAATACGTATGCTATTTAATTTGATAGTAAATGAAATACGCATTCTATTTAATTTGATAGTAAATGTAATACGTATGCTATTTAATTTGACAGTACATGAAATACGCATACTATTTAATTTAATAGAAATGAAATACGTATGCTATTTAATTTGATAGTAAATGAAATATGTATGCTATTTAATTTAATAGTTAATGAAATATGTATGCTATTTAATTTGATAGTTAATGAATACGTATGCTATTTAATTTGATAGTAAATGAAATACGCATGCTATTTAAGTTAATGGTAAATGAGACACGTATGTTATTTAATTTAATAGTAAATGAAATACGCATGCTATTTAATTTAATAGTAAATGAAATACGCATGCTATTTAATTTAATAGTAAATGATATACGTATGCTTGTTAATTTAATAGTAAATGAAATACGTATGCTTGTTAATTAAATAGTAAATGATATATGTATGTTATTTAATTTATCAGTAAACGAATGCATATGCTATTTAATTTATTAGTAATGAAATACGCATGCAATTTAATTTGTTAGTGAATGAAATGCGCATGCTATTTAATTTGTTAGTGAATGAAATACGTATGCTATTTAATTTAATAATAACTTAAATACGTATGTTATTTAATTTGATAGTAAATGAAATATGTATGCTATTTAATTTAATAGTAAATGAAATACGCATACTATTTAATTTGATAGTAAATGAACTACGTATGGTATTTAATTTGATAGTAAATGAAATATGTATGCTATTTAATTTAGTAGTAGATAATATATATGTAGGCTATTTAATTGTATAGGAATAGTAAATACGTATACTATTTAATTTAATAGTAAATAAAATACGTATGCTATTGGATTTATTAGTAAATGAACTACGCATGCTATATAATTTATTAGTGAATGAAATGCGCGTGCTATTTATTTTAATAGTAAATGAAATACGCATGCTATTTAATTTGATAGTAAATGAAATATGTATGCTATTTAATTGATAGTAAATGAAATATGTGTACTATTTAATTTTATAGTTAATTAAATACGTATGCTATTTAATTTAATAGTAAATGAAATACGTATAATATTTAATTTATTAATAAATGAAATACGTATGCTATGGAACTTGATAGTAAATAAAATACGTATGCTATTAAATTTATTAGTTAATGAAATACGTATGCTATACGTTTAAAAGCCAAACTATAATGCAAAGATTTTGTAAAGAAAACAAACATCTCTTTGTTTAAAATCAATATTTCAACGTGATACGTCTTCCCCAGAATATGTTTTTTTTTCTTTTCGGTACCATAATATTGAAACGAACAGAATTTGGTACTAAAAAGCAGCGTATTTTTCTACAACGATGATATTTAAACAACGCTTATATCACGGAGAATACAACCTGACTATATTAATAATATTTATTTGAAATACCTTTTTCTCATTTCATCACTAGACGAAAATGAAAGAATCTATTCAAAGCTTTTCTACGATCCAAATAAAAATATATTGTACTTTCTCCCATTAATAACGAAACAAAAGATCTTGGATATCTGGTCAACTCATCTTTTGAGCCATTAAAACATTGCATTCAGATTGTTCACAAGGCAAAGAGTATCCGATTTCTCATAGTCATTTTTTTTAGCAAACTTATATCTTTAATATTTCTCCGTGTTTATGTTTTCCACATTAGACTACTGTTAGAATGTGATGCCCAGGTATCATTTCTATATCTAAATTGTGATAACCAACATCTGAAGAGAGTTCAAAGACTAACTACTCGAATGATGTAGGCTCCATCGGACCTGCCCTGCAAAAGTAGACTCAAAAAGCTTGACTATTTCTCCCTCGAGCACCGATGATTTTGGCATACAATCTCATCAACAGGCGATATTACCTCAGGACTTATTATTTACTCTTGCGCCAGAAAAAAGGTCCATCTAAACACTACAAGAAACTATTCTACCACTGATTTCCATTGAATCGAAAGAGGGCTTTTTTCTCAATCAGTACCCTTGAATCTTAGAATAAACTTGGAAGTAAGGTAATAAATGCACTAACAACGCAATAGTTTCAAGTGGATTTGGACAAGTGATGGGCTACTGCATTCTATTCTGTCTAAATTCTTACCATTTTCCCCCTATATTACAACTGAAGCATAGTTGTTTTTTTTATAGCAAATAAATTGAATTGAATAAATGTTCGTTTATAGCATCAATACTTTTTATATTCGATAAGTTGAGACGTAGTTATAACGTTTAGAGAATGTATAATTTCGTTATACACCATTGTGTTGAGATCGATGCGTATGGGCGTTGTCGTCTAAAAATTACAGAAAACAGGCCTTCTTTTTGAACGGAGGTTATATTCTCTTAAGAAACATACTCATGAATCACCTACAGAAATCAGAGAGAGAGAGAGAGAGAGAGAGAGAGAGAGAGAGGGAGAGAGAGAGGGGGGCATGGGAGACAAATATAAATATATACGCGACTAAAAGATAGAGAGAAGTATTGACTGCCCTTATGCTAGACTATTGCATAACACGGACCGCCTTTATTTGGGTTTGGGATGAACACCTACTTTCTGTGTTCACTTGAATTCAAGTTTGACTGAAAAAAAACAAAAAAAAAACGTACTAAGCTCTGTAATGAAACTGACGTCAGATCCGAACTTCCTTCTATTCACCGAGGTCACACTTTTGACATTTCAGCTGTCAATCATCCCACTAGGTTTTTGCTTTTTTGACTAATACGCCATTCTTAGGTTTTTGCTGTATAACAAAGCAAGACTGCTTGAAACTTTGAATAAAGCACACCATATTAGTATTATAATAATAATAAAAAGGAAAAAACAATACATGTTCATGTAAATAGATATAATCATTATTCAATAATTTGCATGAATACAAGAATACTGAAAAAGATGGTCATACGTTGAATAATTTTAATAAACATCCGGGAAGAAAGAACCATGGAAAGTAAATGGAACGATAGTGGGAAGTTCTGCTCTGTTTGTTACATTCATAGTCTTCGCATCCAATATATAGAGGTAGCTTTTTCTGTCTTTTCCATCGAGGAGTGGAAGAAGGAGAATGCCATCGTCCTCCGCTTCACTGTTTGGCCTGGGGACAAAGACAGCTTCATTGACATAGTGATCCATATTAATATAAGCCAAGTCTCCGCTCTTATTACACACGTCTTTCTTTACTATGGCTGTGGCGGCGATAGTGCGGTTATCTGCTTTTCCTGCCACGCCATACAGAAAACAATATGGCCGTCCGCGATAGGCATCATTGATTCTTGGGAACTCGAACTGCTCTGGAATGCCGGATTTATAGTCAAAAGATGCTGGCTTTATATGTTTTTCTTTAAGATCTATATAGTATCTTCGGAGTTTAGCTTCAATGTTTAGCTTGTTTCTCTTTTTAGGGTCCCGGAAATTCTCCAGGGTCATGGCCGTGACAATATCCGTATTAGCATAAGGGACCAAATCAACAACGATCGTCCTATTATCTTTTTCATAAGCGTTCGCGTGGTGCAATACTAAGTTCGTTTCCGTTTCCAAATGGGTTACCTCGCCTGTTTTCAAGTTAACTACTTTTACCATAGTTGGTTGGCTACCGTCCCAAACGATAGACGAGAGGGCCTCGAATGTTTTCAGGATTTTCGTAAAATCCATGAAGACAGGGTTGCAGAAGAAAATCGCGTAGTTCTCAGTAACAGAAAACGAGTGCATGTAAGGAATTTGGTCTACAGGAATAGAAGCGACTATCTCGCGTTTATCTGTCGCATGGATACGAACCAATGTAATTTTATTATCTTGCCAAGGGAACACTTTTGATTGTGCCAGGTGTAAAAGGGTGGAAGGCTTGCCGGGTTCTGGTAAAGGGTGGGCAGTAGACATCATCGAAGCAAATTCGAACCCACCTCCGGGTATCTTGGGCGAAATAAGTTCGATTGTTTCTAGATTTGTGGCGTTAAACTCGTACATCTTCCAGAAATCCGTCAGAGCATAATAACCCATTTGATTAGTATCTGTTGACCCTTCAACCTTTCTATAAGGGTAGACATTGACGTCCATGTTGTCACCGCCATTAATTAAAAGCTTCATTTTGTCGAGAAATCCATACGGCGGTTTGACCCCCATGAAGTTCATAAACGGTGCTATGTCGTTGGAGGCAATTGATTCTTTGTAGAATTTACTCTTGACGAATTTTGTTGAAAAAGTGGCGTTGTCCTGTCCGTTGAACTTCCAGCTGGTCAATTTTGCAAATCCGTCGAATAGATGAAGCATTTCGCGCTTTCCTTGGTCAAATTTGCCCACTCCATTTCTTATCTAAAAATAGAAAAAAGAATCATTGAGCGAATAAATAAATAAATAAATTGAACGATAACAAAATGAATCTAGTATGATTAGATAGACAATTATGTCAGCGCTCCTGACTACAATGGACCTCCAAAACACACATGCCGTTGTTTTTCTTCTTTTGCATCTTATTCTAACAGAGGAATTAGTTACATTTTGCATTCAGTATAGAAGCAACAACTACAAATACACTAGACTTGTTCAACACGTGTGTTTATGTGCGCATGTCGTTGCGATCCCATCATTGGGGTCTCAATTACTGAAGTAAGTCTCCCATCTCTTAAACCCAGGATATCAGTTAAAACTCATTTTGAGTTCTTCACTTCGATCTACTTGCCGTAATCATTCACTTTCGTACACTTGAACTCATCTCACGCAGTTTTCCACAAATATCGCTCAGCGTTCTCTTTGAAAAACTCTGTATCCCCAAATATATTTACTCCTTATCTAAAATCAAATACATTTAGTCTTCTTTCAGTTATTTACAGCTCACTTTAACCGCGACTAAATACTTTCTTATGAATTATTTATCTTGGCCCTTCATCTGGATATTAATGGCGCATTAACACTTTTCTCAGTTTCCAATGGCTCAAATCACTTATGTATTGTCATTTAATTCCTGCCTAATATTTTCCAGTAGTCCTGGATGTGATTTGAGTAGTCTATAGTATCACACATACACGATATCATATTACTTGTCATTGGTCCAATCTCAATAGAAAGGACAGAACAGACACAACGTAAAAAATGCCGTCTTCATTTACCAATCTTAAAAAGCGCGATAAACATGTAATATGTGCCTACATTAAGGATACCTTCCCCTATGACAGGGTCATCTCCAAAGATGCCCTCAAAGATCCTTACATGTGCTTACTCACAGCACAACATTTATATTTGCCCTCTACCGTCCCCCAATGATGTCGTAGCTATCTTTGAGAGTATCGCTAAGGAAATTGAATGTACCATATCTGCTGATCCCTCAGCCAACATTCACATCTGTGGAGATTTCAATGTTCACAATCTCCAATGGCTAGTTCACTCAAATAAAAAAGATGACGAATTTAAATTTTGTCACGGTTTCTCTCTTGCTTATGACAGAGCACAGATTTTTAAATAACCCACGCTGCGATTGGCAATTTGCAATCTTTCTATAACAGCATGTCATGAACTGTACTCATACTCACTTCTGTCTCCGCTAGGATCTTCTGATCACTCGGTTTTCTAAACATAAATAAAAACAAAACATAACAGAAACCAAACAGCCAGCCTTGGTACACTGCTGAATGTGCTTTCGCCATAACACACAGAAAACACTACTTTTATTGCTTTAAACGTAATATATGTTTTATAACTAAAGTTGCCCTTAGAACTGCCAACAATTACCGCAAAAGGATTATTAAAATCGCGAAAGAGTCGTATGCTTAATCCATCAAGTCCAAAATAAAAGAGCAGAGGCTTGTCTCCCATGAGTTTTGGCAAATAACAAACAACGTTCTGAGCAGATGCGTCCTTCTATCCCGAAATTTATCAATGATTTCGTCAGCATCTGACAAAGCCGAACTCTTTGCCAAGAAATTTGCAGTTAACTCAACCGTATGTGATCATGACCACCTATCTTCCGAATTTCCTCCCAAAATCGAAAATAATCTGAGCGACATCTATATATTTGTTTGTGATGTTGCCACACGCACTAAGAACCCTGATGTCAGCAAAGCAACTGACGCCGACAATATTCCAGTTATAGAACTACAAAAGTTGCAACCGGAACTAGCACCTATTCTTGCAAAGCTGATCAATCGATGCCTTAAGCAGTTAGGCTTCCCAACACCTTGAAAAACCTCATTAGTTTGCTCAGCATTTAAAAATATAGGAGATCGGTCTTCTGCATCTCAATACACACCAATTAGTCTTTTCTATATCATAAGTAAGTTGCTTGAATCCATGTTAAACAGAGAAATTCTCAACTAACTCAGCAAAACAACCTACTCAGTAAAAAGACAATATGGTTTCTATCTTGCGAGATCGACAGCTGATGTACTGACTGTAATTTCACATAAGATTAGTGAATCTATCGACAGAGATTTTCTCTCAAGAGTAATAATAAAGGCATTTGATCAAATTTAGCATAAAAATCACAAGATTTCCAGCTATGGATTGGAATGAAATGTTTTCACAACAACCAAATCTTTTCTTTCCGATAGGTTTTTACACAAGTAGTCGTCGATAGATAGAAGTCTGAAGCTCAAAGTATCAACATTGGTGTGCCTTAAGGATGCACCCTGAGTCCAACTCTCTTCCTGATATTCATCAACGATCTCCCAAATAACATTTTAAGTTCATTTTTCGTCATATACTATCATCTATAGTAACGTTTTAAAGAGCAACAACGACCAAGATCTCCTTAAGTCTCTCTCCTCTGACCTACAGTTCGTGGTGCAATGGGGGGAAAGTGAATGGTTAATTTTAACGTATCCAAAACCAAAATTCTATCTTTTCACCATAAACGCTCTGATCCCCACTTAGCCCCAATTGATATACATGGTACTCGTGTCTAAGAAGTTCCTTGCTTTGAGAAGCCTCTGTCTAACCTTCACTCCTGGTATGAAATGGAAAACTTACATGAAATCTGTTGCCAAGGTCGTTGGAAAAATGGAAACATATTATTGCTCCGGAAGGTATCTCACTCCCGACGCTACCCTTTACTGGAACAAAAGCCAAACACGTCCTAAAGTGTTGCCACATTTGGGCAGGAGCTGCTCAGAGCACCCTATCATGCCTTAGCAAAGTTCAAAATCGGCTCCGAAACATAGATGTCCTTTTCTCTTTTCTGTAATCTCTTTCCAACAGGAGAGATGCTGCACGCCTGTCTCTGCCCTAAGTTATTTTCATGGCAAGTGCTCGTCTGAGCTTCAATGTAAGTCATCACTTTATATAATAATTTTTTTCACAATTTCCATTGCTAATGATTACTACGCTGTTGACCCTGTGACCACCGTACGCTCATTAACCCTCGAGTAACGTTCTGGCCTTGATAAAAAAATTAAGTCAACTAGTATTGACTTCATTTATCGCCGCGATAAAAAAGGTTCGTCTATGCATGGTGTGAAGAACAATGACGTGAGAAATAAGACGTGCATGCCGGAACGAAAGTATTTCTGTGAATCGGCCACGAAAGCAGGTATAATAGAATTTGTCAGAAACGTTAGCGCGTTTAAAGGTCTAATATCGTTAGGCGATAGAGATCAGTATTGAAACCAGTGTTGTTGGAGGAAAGTATACCATGTAACAAAGTCCCAGTTCTGAAAGGTAAAGCATTTAAAATAGTTGTACCTAGACAAGTTAATGCCGTGAATGTTTTATAAAGGAGAACCATAGATTATACCTCAGTCGAGCAACTACCATAAAAATCACTTTAGAGGAGAGAAAAAAAAATGCAACCTCTATTTTGTAAAAAAAAATCTCCACTAGATTTCGAAGTCGGTTTTGCACTCTGACAAGGGAGGAAAAGCTGGCATTTTCTCAAACAGGACAAGAGTTTAGGATGTTTTTAAGAGTTTAAGTTTTTAGAATGCATTTCTTTCTTACACAGGTTGAAGATTTCGTTTATCTCTATATAAATAAAATGAACTCATTTTTTCCCGTGGGATTTTGACCTTAATAGGATTAAAAATCAAGATATTTCATGCAAATACATTATGCACAAACGGCAGAACAATATCTGAGGTTTGTTATAGGCTTATTAGTTCTCAAATTCCTCGATAATCTTAGATTTCTATACTTTTTCTGCTGAGAAGTCACGGCCAAAATCGGTAAAGATCAATGGAAGTGGTAAAATATTTTCTCTCTTAAAAATTCCTCCTCCCCCTGCCACCACTTAACACCGTTTGGAGATCGTTCACAAGGAACAGTTGAGAAGAGAACACCGGTTTGGCTTCGTAGTCCTATCATGTCAAGTTATTTAAAATCACTAAACTAAGCTTCAGAGCTCTGTGGCGTAGTGGTTAGGGTGCTGGACAATTCACATTATATTTTCACGTTCGCGCCGACCTACCATAGTGGTTTTTTTTTTTTACTAAACAACTGGAATGGACTTTTCTTGGTGGCCGAACTGTTAACGTTGCAGATGTTTTTTGTTTTTTTTGTTTTTTTTCCCACTTTATTTTCCTACTTTTACTCATGACTCCGGGTTTGATACTTCCTACTTACCTACCATAACATTTTTTAAACTCCCCCCCCCGTCCCGGAAACAAACACTCGGGCAACGCCGGGTACCACCGCTAGTGGGTAATAAAACTCTGACTTTCATAAAGACATTTGTCAATGGATCATTGTTTTCTACAAAAAGGCACATGCTCAATGTTGGGGCTTGTTTTTCTTATACACCTTTCCTATGAATGAGCTTGAATTCAAAATGAAAGCATGAGAGCATTAGCCGTTATTCCAATCCAGTTGATCGATTAAGCGTTGGCCAATTGTTAAGCTAGGAAAGTGATTCAACAATAAAGCACAAAACAATAAAATCTGCGCATGTAAAAGTTGCACTCAATAAATGTCGGCACTGTTCGGAAGCGTAATTTATATATACGTCATGCTCGTCTCTCGCCCACTCCCCGAACAAAATTCACTTCCGTAAATACGAATGATATTTGTCGGCTTGTAGAAGAGGTATTATAAACGATTTATGCATATTGTTATTACTTAAATATATCACATGATTAACATGATAATTTTCTTTCACATTATTAAAGCATCATTCGTATTTTTCTGCAATATTCTCACCTATGTTACCTCGAAAACGACCTTCTTTAGTCAATAAGAAGAGAGTCATCTTCCATCATGATAATGCTCATGATCACACAGTACTACTGATCATAGATCTTCTACAAGAATTTGGTTGTGATATTTTGCACCATCTTGCATATTCTCGTGCCCCAACTTTTTCGAATTATCACTTATTTCGAGGATTACAAAACGATTTAGAAAGGAGACTGAACATGAGTTAAATTCATATTTCACATCAAAACCTAAAATATTTTACAAGCGAGGCATTAATAAGCTTGTTTACAGATGAAATTAAGTTATAGAGGACAGAGGTTGTAATTTTTATGAATAAAGATTTTCAAAATTACCCAATTTTTTTATTTTCAAGATGAGATTTTAGAAATGAATAAATGAACGATCACGATGAGCCAGAAAGAGGAAATCCCTTAAAGACTGACATGATGATGATGATGATGATGATGATGATTTCTCCACTGTAGGTTCTAAAATAACTGTTGTTTTATCTTCTACTTCCCACTAGGTTCTTCAATGTGTTCGGACGTAATCCATCCCTGGAAAAAGTAGAATCCCATTTTTTGTTATTTAGTAGGTGTTAAACTACATATGTACAAAAGCATCTTTCTCATTAAGATCTTATTTTTAATTTTTTAATTGATAAAGATCTTATTTTTAATTTTTTATATTTAAAAGAAAAACAAAACACAGTAGTAGTAGTAGTAGTAGTAGTAGTAGTAGTAGCAGTAGGCAATACGAAGCCCCAAATTAACCGAAACAGTCAAGAAAGCTCAAAAGTTCCGAATAAAATGAAATAAAACTCACCAATGAACCTTTCAGCCATTTTGGTAGTTCTTTTTCAAATTTGAGAGGGACGTCTTCCAGTTCGATGTTGTTTGTTTTAAAAAGCAAACTCAGCGCGTCTTCTTCGTTAGCATCGCCATGTCCAAGAACAAGAGGAGATAACCATATGACGATACACGTCGCCATGAATACCATCCATATTGCTTTAACTACGGAAGGGAAGAAAATGTTATAGCATTGTAAATAATATTTAAAACACACACATTCGGATGTGTTCAGGTAATATAAAGGAAACGGTTAAATTGCCAACAGAATAGGGAGTACAAAATTCCAAACCATGTGGATTAAATCAATTGTTTTTCATGGTTAATACCATGCATAAACACTAGTGTCAACATAATAAATTCCAATATTAACTGCATTTGAATATATGCTACCTTCGACTATAAAAACCGAATGAAACCATTTCTAATGTTTCAAACAACTTTATTGGCCATCTTCGTTAACATGAAAAGGAAAGGAATTAGGAAAGTTCGTTAGCTACCAAGCAGTTTAGGAGAGAGTTGGGTAACCACTAGACAAATGCAAGTCGAAAAGACAATATGTCCAGAAGTGTGAATGATGAAAAAGGTTTCAGGGTCAATAAGAAGGATAAATATATTGCATGTAGAGAATGGAGAAAAGTTCATGTTATGGAAATGTTTGTGCGCATGCGTGTTCTAAAATCAGTGTGTATGTAATATATCTAATTTATAAAACTCACTATGCCTGTCTGTTTGTCTGTCTGTCTGTCTCTATATTTTCAAACTCTCTTTCGTCCGAAACTAAAAGTCGCAGAGCAACGCTAAGATGCCTCAAATGATTGGAATTTTACGGACCGCTCTTTTATGGGTTTTTATCTGGTTCAAATAGTTTTTAAAGGATCAAAAAGGGGTAAAAAAAATCGTTGTACATTTTGTACATTCCTTTTAAATGCAGTTAATATTGGAATTTATTATGTTGACACTAATGTTTATGCCGGTAATACCATAAAAACAATTAGTTTAATCCACATGCGCTTAAACAGACAGTAAAATACCATATGTCGTATTGCGCATGAGAAGGGTTCTCATAATTTTTTCCCCGCAAATCCTCTCCTACCAACTTCTCATGGATCATACTAGATATTCCATATATTTCGCTGACATTGTTTAATTATTTCGCAGTTTCAGGTTTCTCCTTTAGGGACGTGTTCTCTACATCGTTTCGTAATTTAATTGCCATTTATTGCAGGAAACCACCGAAACGAAACAATCGATAAGAAAAGAAGACAAAACTAATTGACCAGTTTCTTATTTTTCTAAGACAAATACATTAGACTTTATAAATTAATTTGTGCGGGCATTATAGCATTCATCCACACCAAACCTCTTGGGTCAAAAACAGGACCCTTGAGAAATGGCCGACGTAGTTGAAAGTACGTTTCTTCATAAAAAATATGAATTTTTGACAATCAGAACTCGATTTAAAAAACTTATTTTTTTGCAAGCGTATGTGAGCCTCTAAAAAATATAAAAAGGCAAGAACTTATCTCGTCGGAGAGGAACAACAGACAGCAGCAGAAAGACAAGTCGCAAGTCGAACGCTCGCCGAGTGAATTCAATAGCCGAGATGACAGCTTTTTTTCACACGTCAAGGAACATTGCTTTGTTCTCTCTTTCTCTCTATTCGCCACAACACGTAATCAGACTCTTTCTCTCACGCTCTCAAGTCTTAACCTTCTTCCCCTTTTCCTCCTTTCACACCGACTGACATCTTTGCGCACGCAAAAGTATTATTTTTTTTATTCTTTTAACGGAAATAGACAAAAGTTTTTTTTTACCTTATTTGGTCGTGTATTTCTTTTTTTGTTGTTTTTTTTGTCGGGGGCTTTATGCAAATCCCCAACACCAAACAAAACTGATCGATATTGAAAAAAATCATTAAGAAAAAGAAGACAAAACTCTATCTGTTCCTTCTGTTTTAATAATAATAATAATAATAATAATAATAATAATAATAATAATAATAATAACAACAACAACAATAATAATAATAATAACAATAATAATAACAACAATAATAATAATAATAACAATAATAATAATAATAACAACAATAATAATAATAATAATAATAATAATAATAATAATAATAATAATAACAACAAACATCAAATAATAATAACATCAAAGCAACGGAAATGAAAGAGAAAATAGGAAAGTAATACACCAGAAGAACAAGAAAACTCTTCGAAACAAAACTAAATCGTCGAAACATAATTAAAAGAATAAACACATGGACAGTGTCACTAATAAGATACTCTGGACAGTTCATAAGCTGGACCAAAGATGAACTAAGGAATTTCGACCAAAAGGCCAAGAAACTCATGACGATGCACAATGCACTGCACCCGAATGGTGATACTGACCGACTATATGTGAAGAAGAAAGAAAGGACTAGAGGGCTGATTTGTATAGAAAACTCAAAATAACACAAAAAAGAATTAGAAAAATACATAATACACAACACCGAAAAAATAATTACTGCAGCAAGAGACGCGGAACAAACAAACAAGATAGAAAAAGAGAATAAGTCGATGAAAGAAAAATGGGAAGGGAAACAGCTACATAGACGATTCATAAGTATGAAGAAAGCACTTGGAAATGCCTACAAAAACACTTGGAAACTAACGAAAACACTTGGAAATGCCTACAAAAACACTTGGAAACTAACGAAAACACTTGGAAATGCCTACAAAAACCGGGAAACTGAATAATTAATAACAGCTGCGCAAGATAACGCAATTAGAATCAACCAAATCAAAGCAAGGGTCGACAAGAAACAAGAAAACAGCAAATGCAGACTCTGCAGACAATAAAGCACATAATAAGTGAATGCCGCAAACTATCCCAAAAGAATATAAAAATAGACATGATCAAGTGGGGAAGGCAGTTCATTGCCAATTATGCAAACAATTGCATCTTGAACACACAAACAAATGGTGCCATCACAAACCTGCAGCAGTACTGGAAAATTAAGATCACAAGATCCTATGAGACAATGATATACAATCGAATAAATCTATCCCAGCAAGAAGACAGGATGTTATAATAGTAAACAAGAAGGAAAAGTCCTGCCAAATTGTAGATTTTGCCGTCCAGCAGTTCACAGAGTGAAGATCAAGGAGACTGAAAAGCGGAGCAAATACACGGAATTGACCAGAAGGCTCAAAGGGATCTGGAAAATGGAAAAAGTAAAGATAACACTACTAATAGTAGAAGTGCTGGGAACGATACCGAAAAAAAAAATGGGAGAGATTGGAATACGAGGGATTAAATAGAAGATACAACAAATTTCAATAATGAAAACTGCAGAAATATTAATAAATAACACCACACATAAATTACACAGAAACTGGGTACAGAAACGAATACAGATACACAATAAAGGAACACTACATGGGATCATAAAAACTGAAACTGTATAATTGTAATAGACCGTCCCCTTTTTTGTAAGTGTCACCATGAACGGGCACCGCTCCAAATAATGAGGATCAAGGAGGATGGAAAGCCCGAGGAGAGAAAGCACTAGCCAAACCATCACTGGATGAGGATTGGCACATTGGGGAGGCTTATTGCCACCTAAATTCCAGTAAAAACCAACGGTCGCCACCAACAAGAAATCATGGTAAGAGGCTGTTGCGATAACGCAAATTCTTTTGCAAAGGTTATCAAAAGAGGTGGAAAGTACTGGAAATCTGGGGGGGACTTATTGTTACTCAGATTCTAGAGAACACCACAAGTTGTGATGATGGCTTGTGTGACTACTCCTAGTGAGTAAATAATAATAATAATAATAATAATAATAATAATAATAATAATAATAATAATAATAATAATAATAATAATGACTAGCAGGACCCGTGGAAAATCCACGGTAGTTAAAATTTTTTAAAACATATCAGTAAGAAATTCCTTATTACAAAAATGAACGTATGGAAGCAAGTAGAACAAAGAACTTTAGTTTAAACTTTTATTGAAGGTCAATGCGATCGTAACTGATGCTGTTGATATTGTCAGGAAGTGCTGGTGATGATTGAGGCGGTGACAGGGACATCGATCAGCTGCTTGGAGTGAGAATAGTGGTCAGTCAGCAGGTTCTGGGGAGTTGGACTGTGAATTTAAAAAAAAACTGTGTGACATTGTTGACATCGATTTTGTGCAAGTTCTGATGACCCTAAGTTGTTTAATATTTCAAGACATCTTGAATTACATGTATAGGTAAGGAATAGGTCTGGCTTTCCATATTTACAGAAAACTGCCATTGCATCTTGATACAGTTTTTTTTTTTTTTTTTTTAGGACTTCCTGTAAATGAAGATGGTAGAATAACTGGTACACCAGAATCGCCATCTTCATTCCTTGCTAAATGATCCATTAAGCCAGAATATTGAGCAGCTCTTGGTTGACTTTGATAGCTTTTAATGAAGTTAAATAAACAACCGACAACTTTTACATATGCAATAGACTTTTCTATTTATTTTGAATTTTATTCAATGAAGATTTGAAAATTAACAAATATTTTTTAAGTCGAATTATTGATATAGATTTCAATTAATGCATCACAACTTCCTGATAATATAAATAGAACACTTTGAATTTTCTGTACAAACGTTTTTTCCATAAAAACATTGTAATCTGTTATAATATTCAGATTCTTGTGTATTACATGCATATAAAATGAAGTGTTTCTGTAAATCTTACGAAGTACAGCTAAATTTTGATTTTTCGATAATCAAAATATATGAGGTAGGTTGTACCTATCAAATTTATGTCAATGTTATATAATTAAGTAAAGTTAAACAAACTGTACACTACTCTTTCATCAAATTATGAATTTTAAATATAAGGAAAGCAATTTAAAAAATTTTTTTTTCCAAAATCATATTTACATCCAAGTTAATTTTTAGATTCCATAGCTGTTCCTGATTGTTTTCATAACACTTCACGGTAAACAATATTCTTAGTATATGTTACACCACGCCTTCTTCCCTGATTATCATCTCTGTGCAGTTGCATTACCTTAAATTTCACACTGTGCTT
This sequence comes from Euprymna scolopes, assembly GCF_053919585.1. NCBI lineage: Eukaryota > Metazoa > Mollusca > Cephalopoda > Sepiida > Sepiolidae > Euprymna > Euprymna scolopes. The sequence goes on along the minus strand of NC_136493.1, from coordinate 55,765,866 downwards.
AGATCGAGCTCTTGAACATGCCACATACAGTTGACCATGAGAAAATACAGGTTGTTGAAGATATATACCAACCTTATCCAAAGTTTGGCCTTGTGCTTTATTGATGGTCAGTGAATATGCTAATCGTATTGCAAACTGTATCCGATGAAATGCAAACGGAACATTTGTATCACTTGGCTTTAACTTAATTCTTGAAATGATAACTGTGGAACCTCTGTTAGATCCATTAATTAAAATAGCAATGATGCTGTTTTGATGACATTCTTTTATTTTCATCCTAGTTCCATTACAAAGTCCTTGATTTATGGATAAATTTCGCAGTCGCATTACGATTGCCCCTATTTTCACATTAAGTCGGTGAGGTGACATTCCAGATGGAGTTAATTAATTTATGAACTCGATAGGATAATTTTGAAGTTCAGCATCATCATCGGAGATGTAATCTGTACTTAAATATGTATTTATGCCTCCGGGAAGATTATTTAGAATTTCTTCATTTACTGTTAAACATTCTGTAATTTTTGGAGTCATGATGATTCTGTTTTCCATTTCTTGAGGGCTGCAATCAAATATTTCTGAGATTAGAGAACCATTACATACCGAATCATCAGGAACATCTATGGCATCTACAGGAACGTCATTAAGACTGCTCATTAGTGTACCATTACCAAGATGAAGGAGCCATCTAGAAAACTCCTGTTCATTTATGTTAGTTCTGACGTTTTGTGTTAGTTGTAATTGACTGAAATGATGCCACAATGGGCATCTTTTAAGACAGGTGTCTATAATAGATGTAGGTGATCCATGTGGCACTACTGGCAAAATTTGCCTGAAGTCACCAAATATTTTATCGTTACCCATTATATCTTGTAAACATCTATCTATAGCAAGCAGTGCATGATTAGGTATCATAGAGGCTTCGTCTATGATGAATACCATTACCTTTCTCAAAAAAGAAGCATACAGGAGAAACGTTACGGACACTGGCTTCTGTCAGAGGTACAGGTACAGGTGAATATATTGTGGAGTGTTTTCCCTGAAGTTAGTAGCATTGCAGCAATGTCGCAGTGGCGGTTACAGTACTGCTGGAGGTGAAGTAATCATATAACATGTTGAATAAAAAGGTTTTTCCTGATCCGGCTGGGGCATCTAAATAGAAGCAATTGTTGTGTGGATCTTCTTTTTCAGTTGCCATGACAGCCTTGATTATAGTATTAAAGACCTCTAATTGTTCATTGTTTAGCAATTTAACATTAGGCCCGTTTGTATTTCGAGTCATATTATCTATTGGAGGATCACCTGTTGGTTCAGGTAAACCCATTGCCTGGCAAGAAGAACATATTGCTTTTATCAAATGAATAACTGGGGGATATACACTGGCCCCCGCCCTTTGCGGCCCGGGCGACAAGATCAAAGTGTAGTATCTGTTCCGGCAGATGCTGCACTTAAGATAATTTGTACCAGTCAATGGAGGGGAAACCCTCTATACTGGGACAATTATTATTTTTGGTAACCAGAGTGCCCCCTTTTTGCCTACTTTTAGGGGAGCTGGTTTTTACCTCACATTAAAAACGGCCTTGTGCCTAATTTGCTCAGTGGGGGAGCAAATAAATACCATCTGTTCCGGCAGATGCTGCACTTAAGATAATTTGTACCAGTCAATGGAGGGGAACCCCTCTATACTGGGACAATTATTATTTTTGGTAACCAGAGTGCCCCCTTTTTGCCTACTTTTAGGGGAGCTGGTTTTTACCTCACATTAAAAACGGCCTTGTGCCTAATTTGCTCAGTGGGGGAGCAAATAAATACCATCTGTTCCGACAGATACTGCAAGCTATGACTAGCTATGACTAGCAAAGACCAGATGTGGGGGCAACCCCACATACCTGACCTTTAACCAGCTCCCATTTCCCACCTCTCGGGAGCTGGTCCCCTTTTTCCCTACCCACTCCCTTCACTCCTCACATTAAAAATTGGCCTTGTGCCTAATTTGCTCGGTGGGGGAGCAAATAAATACCATCTGTTCCGACAGATACTGCAAGCAAAGACCATATGTGGGGGTAACCACACATATCTATCTTGGTCAATGTAGGGGCAACCCTTCATACCAACAGTTCCTATCAAACTCCCATTTCCCACCCATCGGGAGCTGGTCCCCATTCCCCCTCTCTCTCTACAGTAAAAAACGGCCTTGTGCCTAATTTGCTCAGTTGGGAAGCAAATAAATACAAACTGGGGGATATGTATAATATATCCACCAGTCCACTCCACTTTACCGTAAAATTCGGCTAAAACAATTGTTGACGAATTACCCCCTTTGAATCGATATCGTCTGCTTGTGACAATTGAAGCGAAAACCTTATTAGGTATTAAATGCTAAAACATTTTAATACAGCTGGCTAATTTGCTATAAAGTAAGTTATTCCGAACTTTGATCTAACATTTTAAATAAAAAAAAAAGCTTAACATTTTCTTGTATCATTTTTTTTATATTAAGAAAAATGTAAGCATCACGCTGAAATAATAAAAATGCCATTCTTAATAAAGGGAGAGGGTTTGACTATTCTAAACCTTCACCTAAATAACCATTTAATGAAATAAATGTTTAAAATGTTCTTGTATCTTTTTTATAATTTTTGTTAAATAAGAAAAATCAATAAACTTTGATAACACTATTGTAAGAATCATGCTGAAAGCCATTCTTAATATGGTGAGGGGGGTTAACTATTCTGAAACTTTACCTAACAATGTAAAAAAAATAAGGGAAAAATATATGTATGAACAATAAATATTTCTTCAGTTAAATAAATTATACTGTAAATCTTTAAATAAGGAATAAATATTTATTTAAACCATAATTATTGAAACAGTATTTTACTGCATAAAAAACGGTTATGGGGAGAAGGGTTAACTATTTTGAACCTTCACCTAAATAGCGATTTAATGAAAAAAAATTTAATGGTCTTGTATCTTTTTTTTATAATTTGTTTTAAAATAAAAAATAAAAAAACTTTGATACCGCTATTGTAAGAATCATGCCGAAAGCCATTCTTAATATGGGGAGGGGGGGTTAACTATTCTGAAACTTCACCTAACAATGTAATAAAAATAATGGAAAAAATATATGTATGAACAATAAATATTTCTTCAGTTAAATAAAATATACTGAAAATCTTTAAATAGGAAATAAATATTTCTTTAAATAAATTAAATCGTAAGTAATGAAACAAAGTGTTTTATTTCATATTTAAAAAAATTGTTGTGTCCATTTTTTATAGTATTTAAATATGTATGCCCGGTGGGAATTAGAAGATGATGACTGCCTGTAAAAGAAGCAAAATAAAACAGACAAAACATAAGTAATAACTATGTAAACAACGTGAAGATGTATAAATGTTACAAAATTACTCGATTCGACATTAAATAACACGAAAAAGGATTGATATGCCGTAAAACAAAAACAAAACAGAACAAGACGTAAAATATGTTTTGACTCTGTGTTACTCAGTGTATTTGCGAATGGTGACTTTGGTGATTTCTTTAATAAAGTCATTCTTGACTTTTGTAACATTTATTTCGAAACATATTTTTTTTATGTAAGGCTTACTCAAAAGTAAATACAAAAAAAGATAAAGTAGCAGAGTAAAAAAAAAGGAACTCGTAACGTTAAATGTAAAAAAATATATTTATTACTGAATAAAATAGAATAAGCGTTCCGTATTCACTACAATAATAAACAGAAGACATCGTTAAAAATGTAAGTAAAATACTATTTAAACTGTGGAACGATACCTTCTACGCATAATTTTCTTTAAAATAATCCAGAACCATAAATAGACAGTTCATATATCTATATATATAAAAATGTAACTGTTGGTTCGTTCTAAAAGAATAAAACCATATTTCTACGTTACCAATTTATTTGAAATTTTCAGACAACCCAATTTTAGAGTCGATGTATGTTTTTATGTTATTAAAATAAATTTACCTAATTAAAATTAAAATATTAAATAAAATAAATATATTTTTTTTAACTGTTACTGCGAATCTGTTCTGTTGATAAAACTGAAGTTCCGGTTCGATTCATTTCACAGCCACGAATTGACGAAAGATTTCATTTTCTGTTAACTCGATAAGTAAAAAACAAAACAAAAAAAAAAACATATTTCATTTGTTTATCTTCCAAATTTTTTAATTTACACATCTTTTCTTTATTATATAAAGCCCCCCCAAAAAGTTTGTTGCTTGCTTTTGAGGGTTTTTTTTCGATATAAGATTACTCATGCAGAGAGTGATCCGTGCTGAAATAATGTTATTATTTAAAAAGTCATTCTTAACATGGGGAGGAAAGGATGTTTTGTACCTATTCTGTACTTTAACCTTACAATTGAATAAATAAAAAAAAAAAACATATCGTAAAACGTTATTTAAACGTGGAAATATGATTTAAAAAATAGCGCGGATCGCTCTCTGACTTAGCACCATTTTTATTTATTGCGAACTATTATTCTCATCTTTATTAGTTGTTGTTTCACGACTTTTCGGCCAACTATTCCTCTGGCCTTCATAAAAAGAAGTAAGTCCTTTTATAAATGTTCTTTTTCCTTTTATTATTCTTAAAGAGTAAAACTTTTCTTATTCATGAAAGGAGTTAAGCCTCCGTAAATAAATAAATGTTTGTACACGTGATAAATTATCAATAAATGGTTTAGTTACTTTTTTTAAAAAATGTTTGTAAAAGTGCGAAAGGCGACGTTGTTGTACAACCATTACTCCCATGCTTAATTTCTATACTTATAGGTTTTTGGAATTTTTTTTCATTGGATTATTATTGATTGGACACTAATTAAACAGATTATTAAAAAAAATGTAAAAAAGAAATCATTATTTCGACATTTGAAAGTGGTGCTCACTTTTTAGTTACAACGTTCTGATAAATCAGTCACCCATTTTGTAAGCAATAAAACGCGGTATATCAAAACCATAGAAAGTAAAAATAATGAGTCTCTACCGCATTTGTAAGTCAGAAATATATTTGTTTCTAAAAGAAAAAAAATAGAGATAACAGGACTTTTTTTTTATTATTTTCATGAAATAAAGTTTCGAGATTTTTAATTATTTTTTTTTTTACTTATTTAGTCAGTTTGTGGGTTTTTTTTTTTAAATTGTTTTTGTGAAAGGTGAGTTTTTTTTTCAAAACTTTTGTTTTGTTTCTTTTTAATTTTTTAAAAGTATTATAAATTTCACTAACATGCTGGAGAAATGTTTAATAATTTGGTATTTTTTTAGATTAGGTCCACCTCTACAATTTTCCTTTCAATGACGACATTTATAGGTTTCCGAGTATGCTGAACACGCAAATTGCATTGAAATTTTGCGGAAATAAATAGTTGTATTATGCATTGTATTCTTCGGCGGCCATCTTTTTACGTGCACACGCGCCATAAACAAATACACACACGTAAAAAAGATGGCCGCCAAAGATTACAATGCATAATACAACTTTTTATATCTTGATAACTACTTATTTCTGCAAAATTTCGATGCGATTTTCGTATTCAGCATAGTCGAAAACCATTTCAAGTCGTCATTTAAAAGAAAATTGAGGAGGTGGACCTAATCTAAAAATTTACCAATAATTTTTAATCCTGTACGCCTCCCGATACATTGCTTCGTCAACATGCGACCATTTTATATCTCCCGAAGACACTTCCGTATTTAGAAAAAAAAAATAAAAAGTGACCGATTTACCAGAACGTGGTAACTAAAAAGTGAGTACCCCTTTCAAATGTTGAAATGATTTTTTTTTTCAATTTTTTTTCATAATCTGGTTAGTGTTCAATCAATAATAATCCAGTGCAGTGAAAAGATTTCAAAAAACTTATCAGTATAGAAACTCCACCACGTAAGTAAATAAATAAAAAATGTTACGTGCGCATGCGTTAGCCTTGACTAGGGGGGGTACTAAGGGAACGACCATTAAATAATTCTGCGGGTCGCCATGGAACTCAACGCCCAAGGAGTACCAAAATAGTTTTCATGATCACTTTTCCATCTAAATTTAACTTAAAATGAGCACCCACTTTCTGGCCACCTGAGGAAGGGGCATTTATTTTCGTGTTTATTTATTGGCTTAAAGGTTTTTTGACAAGGCAGTTTGGTACGCGAATGCATATTTAACAGTTTTCGTTTATGCTCACGCATAGCATAAACAAAGGCTACGTCTGTGAAATGGAAAATAGTCCCAGAGTTCAGGGGTTAATACCATGTAAAAGAAATCAAACAAAAAGACTTTTTAGCCAAGAAACACACAGAAAGAAAGAAAAAAATAGCATCCATTTTTTTTTCTATCGAATTCATTTGCTGTTTTTATTGAAAACTATTTTCCCCCAATTTTTGATATAATTTTCCATTAAGGGCCGTGCGTCTCACGTTCGTAAATAACAAAAATTTTTTTGTATATTTTGGTGTGCTAAAAACGAATCTGCAAACTGTTTCCGTCGCAAAAAATAGTTTTTATGATATGAAGAAATTACTTTTTCGAAAAAGTGGCGATCACTTTTCTATGTAAATTTAACTTAAAATGAGCACCCACTTTCTAGCCACCTGAGAGAGGGGGGATTTTTTCCCATGTTTATTGGCTAAACAGCTTTCGTTTATGCTTACGCATAGCGTAAACGAAGGCTACGGCTGTTAAATGGAAAATAGTCCCAGAGTTCAGGGGTTATTACCATGCAAAAGAAATCAAACAAAAAACTTTTTAGCCAAGAAACAGAAAAATGCCCCTCTCTCAGGTGGCCAGAAAGTGGGTGCTCATTCTAAGTTAAATTTACATTGAAAAGTGATCACCCACTTTTCAAAAAAGTAATTTCATGAATATCATGAAAACTTTCTTTTTGCTACGTAAACGGTTTGCAGATTCGTTTTTAGCACACCGAAATCTACAATAAAATATTTCGTTATATATGAACGTGAAACGGGCCTTAAAGTAAAATAATACCGGATTTTTTTTAGCAGATTTGCCGTTTAGTTGTACAAATATCCTCAAACCAGGTAATCACTAAAAGGGACTTTTAAAAGTCGTCACCTGTATCGAGCAAAAGTTTAAAACCACCGATTATATGCCAGCCTACATCATGGTAACATAGGAGCGAGTTCCTAACAGTATTTTGTATAGTTTTTTTTAGTTTAAACTCATTTTCCCCAAATTTCCCCAAACTTAACGTGTTCGATACAGTCTGTCGCCATTTGTATTTTTCAGATATACCGATAAACATTGAATGTTTTTGAACCGATTATACATTACATAAAAACACTAAAATCTTATCCAGTTAGGTAGAACACTTAATTTTCTTGCCTTTGATAACATTTATTTGTTATATATTTATTTTTTGACAACTTCTTTGTATATGTGTTTAGTAATACAAACCCTTTTCATTTAATGTAACGTTTAGTCGGCTCGAAAAACAGTGTTTATTGGTGTATTTGAAAGCTACAAATGGTGGTGGACACTGTTGATTACTTTAAGTTAGAGAAAGTGAGTTAAACTAAAAAAAACTATACAAAATACTGTCAGAAACCTACCGATTATGTCAGCCTATGTCATGGTAACATATATTCGGTGAGTTTCAGACACTGTTTTGTATAGTTTTTAGTTTTCAACTTACTTTCCCAAACTTAACGTATTCAATAGAATCCGCGACCATTTCTGTTTTTTGAGCCAATTAAACATTTTACATTACATAAAAACACTAAACAATTATCCAATTAGGTAGAAACGTAAATTACCTTACCTTTGCTTTCATTTATTTGTTTTTGGACAACTTTTTCGAATCTGTGTATAGTAACCCCCCTCCCCCCACCATCAACCAAATATTAATTACTAACTCACATTTTTTAAAACAACAACAACAAAAAAAAACATTTAGCGTTTCAACATTTTGCTACGTTCAGCTTCATCCACTGATTGTTGGTCAAGTCCAAAACATGAATGATTGACAGAAACTCTCGAGGATCCAGATCAAGTTCTGCAAGAGTACCAGTTTTTTCAGTTTCGCCTTCTTTTTCACTTTTTGCAGTGGATTGCTGTACTAATATAAGAAACATGCATTTTCTCTTTTATTAAATTTTTTCATTACACCAAATTGAGCCACTGCAACGCGTGGCAGGGTACAGCTAGTATATATATATATATATATATATATATATATATATATATATATATATATATATATATATATTTGTTGTTGTTGTTGTTCGGGAAGTTTTGGAAAATAAAAGGGTTTAATGATTTTTTAACTAATAAAGAGTGAACAATAAAGGGAGATAATTCACATTAATTAATGTTTGCGATGATGATGACGCGTTTCATTAATTAATGTTTGCGATGTTGATGACGTGACACCGTACGGACAAGCATGATAATATATAGATGATGACAGAAAAAACTTAACTTACCCATGATCCAATCGTAGCACCTATGTCTTTTGGTCTGTTAGCATCGGGCGTTCACCTCGATCAGTGGATATCATATATTGTAGACGTAAGATTTGTTTCGTCTATTAAAAAGGGCAAGTCCAGATGCTTTTATTTCAAGAAAACGATTTATGTAATCAATTCGTAATCAGTTTTCACGAAAGTGGAACAATCTGATAGTACAACGTGTGATCATAAACAAACAAAAAATAAAAATATAACCCAAACCTGATAGCATGTGACGTATATTTTTAATCTTGCATTATCAAAGCAAAGTAGAAATCCTGAAAATAAAACATATTTCACATACGAAATTTCTTTTTATTATGGTGTTACCATTTATCAAGGCCCAGAGGATAAGGGTTAAATGAGTGTAAGGTGGACGGTGAGACAACGCCGTAACGGTTGGTAGCAATGGTGATGATTTGCAATGATGGTAATGATTGGTTATGATGATGATGATTGCTAATGATGATGATAATTGGTTATGATGATTGATTATGATGGTGATTATTAGTAATGATGGTGATGATTTGTAATGATGGTGATGATTTGTAATGATGATGATAGTTTGGTATAATGGTAATGATTTGTATGTTGGTGATAATCGGTACTGATAGTGATGTGTGTGTGCATGTGAGTGTGTGTGTGTGTGTGTGTGTGTGTGTGTGTATCAGACAATATCACATATATACGTACATAGTTTTGAATTAAAATAATAATAATAATAATAATAATAATAATAATAATGACAACAACAACAACAACAAAAACAGCAATAATAATAATAATAATAATAATAATAATAATAATAATAATAATAATAATAATAATACGCTTGTCGCTTCGACCGTTATCACCGTATTCGTAAACATACTTTGAAATAAAAGTGAAATATTCCATATCGCATCAACCGTTATTATACTGAATTCTCTTATGAAAATAGAATATTGCCAGCCAGTGTCTAATGAGTACAGGTCACAACACTCATAAGTTGTTTATCGCCAGCCAGTGTTTGGTGGGTACAGAGCACAATACTCATATATTATTTAACGCCAGCTAGTGTCTCGTTGGCGCAAATAACAAGTTACTTATTGCCAGCCATTGTATTGTGGGTACAAGTCACAATACTGTTAAGTTATTTATCGCCAGCCAGTGTCTGGTGAGAACAGATCACAATACTCATAAGTTATTTATTGCCAGCCGATGTCTGATGGATGCAGATCATAATACTAACAAGTTATTTATCGGCAGCCAGTATATAGTGATAGTGGGTGTACATCACAATACTTATAAGTTATTTTTCGCCAGCCAGTGCCTGGTGGGTATCGATCACAATAGTCAATATTTATCGCTAGCCAGTGTCGAGTGGATACAGATCATAATACTTATAAGTGAGTGTATTGCAGGTAAAGATCAGAATACTCATAAGTTATTTATCGCAATCCAGTGTCTGGTGAGTGCAGATCATTATACAAAGCTACTTATTGCCAGCCAGTCTATGGCTGGTAAAGATTACAATGCTAATCAGTTATTTACTGCCAGCCAGTGTGTGGGTCGTGCAGATCACAATACTAATAAGTAATTTACAGCTAGCCACTGGTCTGTCGGTGTTGATTACAATAAGTTAGTTATCGCTAGACAGTGTCTGGTCGATGCGGATCAAAATACTAGCCAGTATCTTACTTCTATTTTTTGTAATAATATAACTCAAGCAGTTACCTATATTTGTCTACAAAAATATACATTTTTTAATTCATGGGCTTGTCGGATCTAACATTACACTGATTATTCTATTGTTTACTGATGTGATGATGTTTTCAACTGCCGTGGAATTTCCACGGGTTCTGCTAGTTATAATAATAATAATAATAATAATAATAATAATAATAATAATAATAATAATAATAATCGTTAAAAATTAATATAAAGATTGGTATTTAATAATTATAATTCAGTCGAGCATTTTATTTACAACTATAAATAAAATGGCATAAGAGGACATTAATGATTTTTATAAAATGGATGTTTAATAAATCCTGAATTCGATAAAAGATCTTAAAACTCTATTGGGAGGGGGGGGGGGAAAGAATTATAAACTACACTGGGAATATTTATTAAAGATTAAAATTAAAATTCGAGAAACATAAAAAAATGACAATTTAAAGATTATCGGAAGTTATAATTGAATAAATATTAAATTCCGTATTTTAATCGTATTTTGTTTCTACATTCTTGTAATTATGGATGACTTTATAAAATACAATAATAGTTTAAATGAAAAATAGTAAAAATCAGTGATTTAATCAAATATCTGTAGGGGTTGTTTATGATTTGACCGGAAGTGATTTATATACGATTGATAAAACATCGTGAATTTGGCACTTTATTGAGAATGAAAAAAAAAACAAATGAAATGAGAATGAAACGATAAAGAAAATAAAAAAATGCAATATAAATATAATGAAAAGAATAAAGAAAATAAGAATGCAAAATAAAAATGCTTTAATACGAGCAATTGTTGTTAGTAATAAATGATTCTTTATGTGCACACTTTGAAATATGTTTTTAGCGATATAATGTACACACTGCAACAACAAAAACAAAAAACGTATAGAATGAACATAGTAAACCATGAACATTTATACAAAACAGAGTTAAGTAAGAATTTCTTTTGAATTTGAGTGAAGTTGAAATATGTATGAATTTAAGTAATGCCAGTACATTTTATTTTTTTAGTCTGACTGTGAGTAAATTATACACTGATGAAATTTCTCCATGAATATTTATGATATTTTGTATAGAAATAATTACATTTCAATAAAGAGATTTTTAATAAGATAGAGAATGCTTCTCAGAACAATTATGGTTTAAAGAATGTTAAATTTAGAGCTCTAGTCGTATACCATTGAGCTACTACATATATCTTTGTGTTAACTTAAAGAAATTTAGCAAATACATACGCATGTATATACAAGTTACATGATTTATATATATATATATATATATATATATATATATATATATATATATATATATATATATATGATGATTGGATGATGATTGCAACGTCTTGTCAGACGAGTACCACTCCCTCAAACACTGAATGTCCATGCGTGCAAAGATGATTTTTCAGTCCTGGCAGCGACTTGCACACCCTCAAGCAGACATTACACTGAAGACGTCCATTAGTTTGGAAGAAACTAACAGCAACGGAATCCGCAACATGAAATCTCATCAGATTCTCCTTGATGCTACCACAAAAAAGTTTTTTGGGGCTTGTGCTGAGGTCATTTGCCAAAAATGAACTCACCATAAAACAACTGTTTTGGACGTCGTCAATCATCAAGCCAGGCAAGATGACCCGCCCAACGCATCTGGTTCTTAATAACAATGATAGCAATACTGACCTTATTTAAGACATATGTATCAGGGGCAAAACTATCCCACTTTAAACCAAGAATGTGTATAAGGCAGTGCTGATGAAACCTTTCTGTCTTATTTCAGCACCAAGAGTGCCAACATTTGATAAGGTACTACCAAGGTAGATAAAATTTTTTACGACTTCAAGGTGCTTTCCATAAACGAAAATATCAGATTCAACATACAGATCACCAGGAGCGGAAGTGTACATGGCCTTGGTTTTCTTAATGCTAACTGTCAGTTCGAAGCAGGTATAAGCATTTGTGAAGAGATCCACCACTAATTGCATATATATATATATATATATATATATATATATATATATATATATATATATACAGTAATTTATAAAATATATATGGCGATATAAATTTATATATATAATTTATAAATTACTAACTAGCTCTATCTACGTATTGAGCACTTTTGAAGTTTACGCATAAATCTATACTTTCGTATATTAATTTTATGTGAGTAAATGAAGTAGTTATATATATATATATATATATATATATATATATATATATATATATATATATATATATGAATACTTCATTTAATCACATAAATTATTATACGAAGATATAATTTATGCCTAAATTTTCAGTATTTACTTCAACAGTGCTCAATACATAGGTAGAGCTAGGTAGTAAGTTATGAAAATATATATGGAAATTAAGCTACACATAACATTCCGTGTTTCATTTTCGTGAGAATTCGTCAGGCTTATGCTGGAACTAGCGTTTACCTTTACAAAAGTATTCAATCGTTTCTTAAAGAAGAAATAAGCCTGACGAATACTCACGAGAATTAAACGCGGAATATTCTGTGTAACTTAATTGCCATATAACAAAATACAGTGCTATATATAATACCCATATATAAAATCATTATAAATAACACCGCAAAGCGGGACAAATACCGTAATTAGAGGCCGAAAAAAACACCGTATCCACGTCGTAACCTGAAGAAAACATATCTTACGGCCACCGTGTCCCGGGGTTCTAATGTATATATATACGTTTCTTCCTTTAAATGCTTCTTACGATGAGTTTATGAAATATTTTCATTTGCGTACGCCTAGTACAAATACAAAACTATGTTGGTTTTTTGTCTTTCTTTCAATTAGAAACACTATCTTAACTCCTTCTTATTCTAATTCTCTCAACTTTCTCAGACTTTTACCTTATTTCTCTCTCCAGATCACCACTTTCTTTCTTTCTTACCACTGACGGTGACGAATCTGACCTCAATAAAATGTCCTATTTAGAAGGTTTGCTAGAAAAAAGTTTTTTCTTGAATTCAAAATTTCTGAATACATTTAACCATGCAATTTTATAACTGAATATTTGACAAATAAATTAGAACACTCATAAAATATGTTTAAATAAAAAGGAAATAATATTCACATTAAAATCGAAACGAATATTTGCGAATGGACGTTTTGTATCCATTCTTGATCTTTCCCTAAACTCTACATTTACTGTGCTATCTACTATGGAATCATTTGATCACTCAATTGTCTTAATTAAAATGAATTTCAAGTTACCGAATAGCATGGATGTCATTTTCAGTCATAGTATGTATCGATACTCAAGTGTTGACTTAAACAGCTTAAAATTTGTCTTGCGTCGTCCCTGATATATTTGATTGGTTAATCGTTGGTATTGAGATTTTTATAACTTGTAAAAATTTAAACATAAGTCAAATAACTAACCCTAGTATACTCCTGGATGTGCCGCTGACATTGTTCACAACAACCACCACTTTAATTTCAGAGTCGTGAAAGTAAAGCCACATTTTTAACTATCTTCAACTTCTGCAAGATAGTTACAGAAAACGTGAAAGTTCAATGCTTAATCTGGTGAATCAAGGACTGCAGAGCAAAAGCTTGACTACCATGAGTTTTGAAGAAGAATAGAGTCCTTTACAGATGTAAGACATCTATTCCAACCATAATTACTGGACCAATGGTGATCACTATAACAATAGATAATTCAAACTTATTGTAAATAATGTTACATAAAATGTTTCTCCTTTCCGAGTAGAATTACCTACTTCCGAAATGTTCAGCTACGACTAAAAATTTCCCAAACGATATATACTTGTTCAGATTGTTGATAAGTTTATCAAGAATCTTAATGTGTACAAGTGCTTAACACATCACTCACTAAGTCTTTAATCTGATATCTAATTAAAAAAATCCATATAATTTTAATAAAATAATAACCTTTAAATGTCATATATCGAAATCTGGGCTCAATTGTATTATTAGTATACAAATTTTACGATTATTTAAATAAAGTTACTATTGCACCTTTTCAAAAAATTGAATTTTAAAATTTAGTGTATCGATAAATAATTGCTTTCTTAGAGGGAGGATATTGTTCAAGCAAAGCAATAGGTGGATATGTGTCATTAGGACTGCTTCGTTGGAAATACCGTGGGATTATGCTGATTTTAATATTAGAGAAGGTAAAGATAAACAGATAGTAATATACTCACCATTTTGTATGGATATTTTTTGATGAGAAAGCTGTGTTCAAAGTGGGTGTAAAATTTGCTTACAGTCTATCAAAAACAAAAACGTCTTCACTATTTAGAGCGTTATTCTAATGTAACAAAAGGTGTTTTTTACGTCAATATGTGTTAATGAATTAAATATGTATTCACCATTTCGCTGCGAAATGAAACCGAAATTCAAATGAGTGAACAACGGCAGGTGAAAGACGCAAGCATCAACAAGCAAAGGTTTTGACCTCCATACTCTGTACAAGGCGTTTTGTTCATCGATTATCTTAAGAAAGGAAGAAACATAAATAGTGAATATTATATATAATTATTGATGTATTTGAAGAAATAAATAGCCCAAAGCGGAGACAAATGAAGATGAAAAAGTGCCCCTTGCATTGTGTTACAAGGTGATTACAACAATGTCAAAACTACATGAATTGCACTTCGAATTGCTTTCACACCAACCGTATCTTCCAGATCTTAAAGCGAAGGGTACTTTGCTTCAATGAAGAAATGATACAGAAAACCGAAACGTGTTTTAAACCAAAAACAAGTAGTTTTACAAAAAGGGCATCGCATTGTTATAAATACGTTGGAATCAGTGCGTAACTATAAAAAGAAACTATGTTGATAAATAAGGTCAAATTTTGTCAAAAAGTTGTTGTTTCATTAGTACGGCCCACAACTTATTGAGTGATATGAAACGATCTTGCAGCTGGAACTAGTTTTTGCCTTTACAAAAGTATTCGTTTCTTTAAAGAGAAATGCGTTCAATCTTACTGGAAATTTTCGTCGGTTTATCCAGTATTTAACAATATTTCTACATTTTTATACCGACCAGTCTCATGTGCGTCATAGGTAAATTGTTTATATCTATGAAAATCATGAAACTGTAAATCACTTCGACAAATGAAATTTGTCCAGTAAAAAGCCATATGGATTTAACCTGTAATATCACAAGGATCAGCGAATCTGTCGATGGGAATTTTGTTTATACAGCTAAAGCTCTTAATATATCAAAGGCTTTTCATAGAGTTTGGCACGAAGGTTAGCTAGCTATGGAATATCTACTCACCATTTCTTTCTCTGATAAGTCAATAAAAGTAGTCGTTGATTAACAGAAATCTACAGCGCATAGCATCAACGTCAGCGCGTTTTAAAGACACATTCTGGTCCCAACTGTGTTCGTAATCGTCATTTATGTTCTTCCAAATCATATTTAAAAATCACTTGTTGACATGTATGAAGACAACTCAACTGCACTTAAAAGAGCACCGATGGTTAAGTTATTGCTGATTCTATCTCTTCCAACCTAGAGCACATAATGAAACGGTGATAGAAGTGGCTTATTACCTTTAATACCTCGAAAACCAATCATTTTGCATAAGTAGGCAATAATACTCTCCCTAAGGAAGATCTGTGCTTGTAATACTGAATTTTAGACAGGGTTTGTAATGGAAAATTTACATTAAATCTATTAATAACTGTGCTGAATTTTTTTGTTCATTTTACTGAGCCAGAAAATACTTGACTTCTGATATGATCGTTTTCCTATATACAAATCAGATAGTACCCAAATGGAATATTGCTTTGGGCTCAAATCAAGTTATTAAGTTAGATTCATATCCAAGGAACCTATATATATATATATATATATATATATATATATATATATATATATATATATATATATATATATATATATATATATATATATATATACTTAAATTAACGATTCAATAGGTAGAATATTTTAGGATTATCTTGTATTGATAAAATGCCAGAATTGGATTAACGTTTAGTATTGTTATTACGATCTTCTGTAGACAATAAAGGCTATTTTTATAAATGTTAGTAGAACATTTATTATTTAAAAGAACACATTTCAGTTACTTTACTTTTCGTAACACTCTATCAATAAGTATGACCATGTCCAGGAAATAAAAAGTGCATACATAATTTTCTGTGGTGTTTTGACTATTTAAATTAAATATTGATATGATTAAACTTCATGCAATGATGTAAATTATTCACTCAAAAATACAATTAATATTATCTGTCTCAGCATTACCTGGTCATATCTATTATAAGTATTATTTTCATATCTATTTTACAGATATTTCTTATAGTTAAATCGTCCTTTTATATTCCAGCTCGGGAAACGCCAGGAAACTAGCTCTGATAGTAGGCACTATTTTCATATCTATCGCTATAAATATGTTTTCTTATATTTATTTATTTATATTTTTCTTATATTTATTTATTTATATGGTTAAATTTGTGAACAAATAAAGATAATTTCGTAAAATGTTTGTTTTTTTTGCTATTCGTAGACGAGTGTTTTTCTTTTTGTATTACTGTACATTAGTATCCTATTCTATTTTACACACGTTTTTCTCCATTTTTTTGCAATTATGTATAAGCAACCTGAAAATCTTCGCTTTAAAAATAAAAACATAACTAAAAAATATTTTAGACGTTGCCATAGTTTAGCGTATAAATTTAATGAAAAATGATTACATACATTCTGACTATATAGCGTTAGATCATGTAACCATTTTCTTAAATCCAGCATCTTGAATCACTATCCAACTAGAAACTTCTGGCCTGGAAAAGGGAGATCATTTTATGTTAAATTGATACTAGAAACTGATGTCTCACTCAAAATTTTAAAATAATATATTTTTTAATGTAAAACTTCAAGGTGTTTATCGTCGCAAAAAATAGAATCTCACTTTTTCATACGGATAAATTTTTCACTTTTTCATACGGATAAATCAGTAAAAGGCTCTCATATACAAATTTACCGTTTATTTTTCAAAGCTGTTCAGTAAATCGGCATTAGCAAGTCAACGGTAATGCCATTTTGAGCGGATATATTTTTTTCACAAGAAAAACATTAATAGATTTCAGGGAAAAAAGACCCATGGAAATTGTATGGGACCACAGTGGGAAGTTCTGCTCTGTTGATAACAGCCATGCTCTTCGCATCCAATATGTAAAGATAACTCTTTCGAGTTGTTGTATCCAGAATCGGACTAAGAAGTATGCCATCATCTTCGCCTTTGCTGTTTGGTCTTGCTACAAACACCGGTTCACTCATATGTTGACCCAGATTTACATAAGCTAAGTCTCGCCCCTTTTCGCACACATCTTTCTTGACAAGGGCGTGAACTTCGACAGGAAAGTTACCCAATTTGCCAGCAGCGCCGTACAAGAAGCAATAATGCTTGCCGTGGTAAGCGTCATTTATTTTTGGAAAATCAAAATGCCTCGGGAATCCTGGCTCGTATTTGAACGTCATTGGTACCACGCGTTTTTCTTTGAGATCAATTTGATATCTTACAAGCTCGGAATTGAACGGCAGCTTTTTCCTCTTTTCGGAGTCCCGGAAGTTTTCCAGAGTGATCTCGTGGACAGCACTACCATCCGCGTACGAGATGAGGTCGACATAAATCGTATCGTTTCCTTGCTCGTAGGCGTTTCCATGATGGAAGACCATGGTCGCATTTGTTTCCAGGTGTGTCACTTCTCCCGTTTTCAGATTGATCACTTTCACCTGCGTCGGCTCGTCACCGTGCCAATCCATTGTTGATAAGATTTGCGTCGTTTTCAGCAACTTTGACAAATCTCCGTATACCGGGTTGACGAAAAAAATGGCGTAGTTTTCGCTCGCGGCAAAAGAATGCATATATCGAAGTTCTTTGACTGGAATAGAAGCCACTATTTCACGCTTGTTAGTCGCATGAATTCGCACAAGATTGAGTGTATTCGACTCCCATGGAAATAACCCAGCCTTTCCAAGGTGTACTAGAGTAGAATTCTTTCCAGGCTCTTGAACCGGGTGAGCTGTGGAAGCAAATGAAGCAAACTCGAAGCCACCCCCTGGAATTTTAGGCGAAATAAGCTCAAATGTTTCAAGATTCGAAGCGTTAAATTCGTACATTTTCCAGTAATCTGTCAGTGCGTAGTATCCAAATTGATTCGCATCATCTTTGTAATAAGGATAAACATTCACGTTCATGTTCTCGAAGTTGTTAATGAAAAGTTTCATCCTTTCAAAGTAACCGTACGGGGGTTCTACGCCCATAAAGTTGAGATAAGGGGCGATGTCGTTCGAGCTGATAGACTCTTTGTAAAAGTCACTTCGGATAAATTTCGTGGAAAAAGTGGCGTTTCCATTTCCATTGAATTTCCAACTGCTAAGCTTGGCGAATCCATCGAACAAATGGAGCATTCGACGCTTGCCAACTTCAAATCGACCAACTCCATTTCTAATCTGGAAAACATAAGAAAGAAATAACATTAAAAATATAATATATAAATATTTAATAAGGCTCTTTTCAATGCAGTAGAAACCAGAACATTAAAAGAAAAGGTGAAGAAAAATAAATAACTGGAAACAATATATGCGATTATTTTCCTTCAAAAACTCATCTATTAATTTTTTATTAAATGATTCAGTTCACAATAGAGTCTTTGTATCTAATTTATGAAATTGTACTTTGACATTATAGCAAATAAACAATGCAGAGTGTAGTATCTGTTCTGATATTACACTTAGTTTTATCTGTTTTCGGTCAGTGAATCGTTCCAGATTTAGTTACTTACAAGAAGAACTATGCGAAGGCTCCCAACGTCTCCAAGCGAATGTGGTGCTATAGAACCAGCTGGATTCGAACCCGGTTTGCCTCGTTACTCACTGTAGTACAGAGTACCCACAGCACCTACTCTTTACTTATGATATCAATTGTTACTGACAAAGTTAATCGACTGTGTGTTATAATATTTTTTTAATGACAAAAGCTGTCTCTTGATTGCACCATATGCTGATAACAATGTATCTCTAACAAGATGTAAGGGACTTACAAAACACGAGAGTCTGTAGATAGGAAAATAAAGGTACATGTTAAGGTCACAGTCATTCCAGTGGTGTTAGGTGTACTTTGTACTTATCAATAAAAATACGTGGAAAATATAACAGATGCGCCATGTATGATAGAAAAACATTCGCTAAGATCATTATCGTCATAAAAGTACATTTTATAACAAAATATCTATCAAGTAAAGTCTCTGATTAAGACACGATTATTAATAACGTGCTAGAAATCCCTTAATTGGCATGCTCACACTATCACAAAATACATAAAGAAAAAAGTTCTTCAGAATTGTCTAATCTATTCCGTGCTTCCTTCGTTCCAGCTCTAGTGGTTTTCATCAATTTGCCGTTTTTGATCCTTCATTGAAGTACAGCTTCCTATTTCAGTATTTTCTTTCCAAGAATTTCAAGGTTGCGGAACTCTCTTCCTGCTCACTGTTTTCCTCGTACCTTCAGCTTTTGATCTTTTCATGACTAAGGTAACTAGGTATTTCCTGTCTTTGCAATAATTATTTTTCGTTCTTATTACCCCCTTACATTAAGTGGATTCATGCCTTGTCTGGAGCGATTTCCATAAAAAATGATAAAACAAAATAAACAACGTATACAGATCCTGACTGCCGCTGCTTTATAAACGAATCACGAAAATATATAACGCATAATATAACAATAATTATTAAACGCAAAAATAAAATAATTGTTAAGCAACTTTATTCGTCAACACAGTCTCCTTCTAGGGTCATACACTAAATCAAACATTTCTCTTACAATTTGATTTTCTTTTGTATAATTATTTGTCCTTGGCATCAAAATACGCCCCAGTTTATGATATCACTTCTTCATTGGGACAAATTATTTTTCTTTAAACATTTATTGTAAACTTCAAGCAGCCAGTAATCACTGGAGGCCAGATTTGGAAAATAGTGTGTGTACGAAAGTGATTCAATCGGCAATTCATACACATTTCAAGTAAATATATATAAGAGAGAGAGAGAGAGAGAGAGAGAGAGAGAGGGGGGGAAGAGGAAAGAGGAGAGAGGAGAAGTGAGAGGAAAATATAAAAAGAAGAGAAGTATAAACAGATGAAAAAGAGAATGGGACTGAGGGAGTGCCTACTATGGCATTACAAGAGGTTTTCATAAATATTTAATAACCAATCGTACCGGTCCACGCGTTGCTGTGGCCCAGTTTGTTTAAATGACCCCCTCTCCAAAAAAGAAAAAAAAAATTAATGTTTTTTATAAGAAGGAATTAGTGTGGCAAACGGTTTTTTTTTCATTATAAGAAATATCTTCAAGTTAATATAAGAAAAATAGTTTATTTAGTTATTTATTTGTGTACTGTTATCCTCATTTCATCATATAGTTGTTGATTCATGACAATCTGTGAATATGTAAATAAATGCGTAATAAAACTAGGTAAATGAATTTTGTTTTGTTTTTGTTATAGCAATCTAGTGTAGCGAGCCGATTGGTAAAAAGAACATACGGACACAGAAACACGTAAGAAAATACAAATCGGAATGATAGAAGAGCGAGTGAGAGAGCGAGAGAGAGTGTGTGTGAGAGATAGAGATAGATATATAGACAGAGGATGTGAGAGAGAGGGTGAAAGTGTGTGTATGAGAGAGATGTGTGAGAGTGAGAGAGAGTGTGTGTGAGAGTGATAAAGAGTTAGGAAGAATATATATATATATATATATATATATATATATATATATATATATATATATATATATATATATATTGATTGATTGGGAGCGTTCGAAAAAATTAATGGTTGAAATCACCCAGGAAATCAAATTTCGAAATATGAAACGTCGGGTATATGAAACGAAACACTATTGAAAAAGAATCGTTCATTCAAACTGGAATTTGAATAAAAATAATAAAATAACTAAATAAATTCGACTGTTTTTTTTTTTTGCGTTGTAAATCTTTTTTTTATTTTTCGTCTTCTCTTTTCCGACTATTTATTACGTAGGGAGTAAATATATAACAATTAAATGTTATCAAAGACAAGATAAGTTATTTTTCTACCTATCTGAATAAGTATTTTACTCACTTTAAAACGTTTTAAAAATGGCCGCTGCTAGACGCTTCCGCCTTTGAAGTCTTGATAATGACTTAAAAGAAACAAGTACAACAAAATACTGTTAGTGACCCACTCAATAAATGTTACTGTGATATTTATCGAGACTTCAAACTGTTACGCTTAAATGTGCGGCTATTTTTCTTGTTCTCACGTAACGCTAGATACTATTTTTTTTCGAACTTAATAAACGTTTTAAAGTGAGTAATATTTAGATAGGTAGAAGAGTGTCTTACGTTTGATAATGTTACTTATATACTTAACATTTATTTGTTATGTATTTGCTTTTTTTTATCAATTCTTTGTACGTAATAAATAGTCGGAAAAGTTTCGGCCATTATTTATTTTGAATGCTCTCGGTCCAAGTAGCTATATATATATATATATATATATATATATATATATATATATATATATATATATATATGTATATATATATATGTATATATATATATAGTTGGGAGAATATATATATAATATAAATATATATAATATATATATTATATATATAATATATATATTATATATTCTTCCCAACTATATAAATATATATAAACACACACACACACACACACACACACACACACACACACACACACACACACACACACACACACACACACATATATATATATATATATATATATATATATATATACACGCACAACAAAAAAATGCAGCAATTTACTTCGAGTGTAGAATAAATCTTTTAATGAAAAAGAATGTAAGTTTTTTTTAGTTTTCGGCATAAAAAAATTGAAAAGTTTCTATTCCCCTCTCTCTCTCTCTCTCTCTCTCTTTCTCTCTCTCTTTCTCTCTCTCTATCTCTCTTTCTCTCTCTCTCTCTCTCTTTCGTGTGCGCTCGCTATTGTCTCATGCTGCCTGCGTGTTGCTGTGTCCGTATTGTAATCAACAAAAATGCTGCCTACGTGTTGCTATGCCCGTGTTGTACTCATTGCGACGCCATATTTTAATCGTAGGTTAGCGTTTGTTTATGGTGAAAATACCGTTTATCCAAAATATAAGAATAATCAGAGCGTAGCCAATCAGAATGGTGGGAATAAGGCTAGAAAGTCTTTATTATTTGCGAATCGGAAAATGGAAATAGTATTTTATGTGTAAATATGTAATAATCAGTTCATGGCGGTGCAAGCACAATATTGTAGGAAAATATAGAATTTGCCCCGACGTCAACTGGTAGCGGCGAGAGTGCTGAATATCGAGAGATAAAAAAAAGGAACTCCTTCTTTTTTAGATGTGCCGATTGTGATGGTGTTGTTCATCGGATATAATGTAGCATTTTATTATAACGAGTGAATGTGGCAGAAATGGTGATCGTAAGCTACATAAGATAGTGGCTACCAGAGTAGATGTATTGAATTTGTATGTGGCATCTTTTGTCGAAAACCTACTGTACTTTGGTCCAGAGGGGAATTTCTGCAATGAAAATATTATACATGGAGATAATAATAATAATAATAATAATAATAATAATAATAATAATAATAATATATATATATATATATAAGAGGTAGATGTTGTTTGCTTGAAGCATTGCATAGTATGTAGTTAAATGAAATGCGTAGAAGGCAGTACAATGCAGAGGTAACGGAAAGACACAAGCTGAAGCAGGTGAGAAAGTTTTATTAATACAACTTACAAATACATGTGTACATACTCATGTATTTCATATACACATTATATTTATATTTGCACCGTGATTACCTGGGAAAGTCGGTCTGGTAGTATATCCGTGTTATATAATATTTCGAGAAAGATCTAATGATCTACCTAAAACCACACTGCGTCTCAGGATAAATTTTGTCTACTAGATGAATGATTGTCCTGTTCAAAATGTCTGGCTAGTACTCTTCCAGCCACAGAGAGCAGTGATATTCCACGGTAGTTATCACAATCAATGCGCTTTCCTTTATTCTTGAAGAGATGGATTATTGACGAGTTCCTAAAATCCTGAGGTACTGAACCGCTTTCCCAGATCCAGATGAATAACTCCAAAAGTTTTTTCAAAAGTGTGTTCCCCCCAAACTTGAATATTTCATCACCTGCATACTTTTTCAATAGCATTTGTTTTACAGCTGCGAGAACTTCAGAAAAAAAAAAAAAAATATATATATATATATATATATATATATATATAGTTGTAAAACTCTGACCGACCTTGCTTGCAGCCTGTCTATCAAAAAATTTTGTCATCGAAACCAGCTTGTATTTAATAAAATTCACATTACTTTCCACAGTCCAACCGTATTGATCCATATTGATAATCTTCAGTTATTGTTTATCTCGTAGACATAGTTTCAATCTTAATACTATGTTTTGTTTTGTTTTGATTTCGGTTTCGATTCTAGTCGATGAAATCTAAATCATTTTTTTTTTTACTTTTGAAATCATGACTATATATTAGATACAATATAATATGAAATAATTGACTCTATAAAAATAAATACGAAACATGCATAAATTAAAATATCATATTTGAGCGTATTTTACGACAGGACCATGCTGGCTCTTCTGCTAGTATATATATATATATATATATATATATATATATATATATATATATATATATATATATATATATATATATATATATATCACGAAACCACCTGGCTTTGATGAAAGGGGAGACACAACCTGCTACTATGATTTCAAATGATCTGAAATAACAGCAAGGGGAGACTTGATTCCAAATATTGCTCATATGTCATATCTCTATTCATTTGAAAATAGGGTAAGATTATGAATATCTCTAATATCAAATAAGCCTGTGGAATTTTATGTATGAAAACCAAAGAGAGGAGATATAGCATCTCCCCTAGCTGTTATTTCAGATCATTTGGAACCATAGCAGCAAGTTTTTATCTCACTTTCGTCAAGGCCAGAGGTTTGGGGAATTATCAGATATTTTGTAATTCATATGCAAAACTAGGAAAATATATGACTATGATTGAAGTATTGGTAAAGGTGCAGTATCTTTTCCCTAACGAAAAATCCTTTAAAATTACCACTATTAAAGGTTTTCGAAGGCGCTGAAAACGCAAATAACAGTGAAAATCCCAGGAAACGAGTAGTTTCTAAGATACTTTTAGTAATTATTAAGTGGGGTCTCACTTTTCTATACTAATCTATCTATCTATAAATTTATAAAAGTGAACGTGTCTGTGTGTCTGTCTGTGTGTCTGTATGTGTACATTTTCCTACGCAATAACTCTGTCAATTTTTAGTCTACAGACTCGAGATTTGATATATAGGGTATTGAGATTTGGGAAAATCGATGTGATCGGTTTTCAGCCAGAGATTTGGCTGCTAAGGGGTAAAAGTTCAACGATTGGACCTTTGAGAACTCTACCAAACTCTTTCGATAATTTTCGGTCTAAAAACTTGAAATTTTTTAATGTTAAGGGATCATAATAGGGGTCAAATTTTTAAAATATTGACCGTTTTTCTTTTTTTGTTGTTGCTTTGCTCAGCATACACCGCCAAACACCAGGGCAACGCCGGGCACCCATGCTAGTATATCTATAAAAGTGAAAGTGTCTGTCTGTCTGTGTATGTCTGTGTGTCTGTGCACATTTCCCTACGCAATAACTCTGTCAATTTAATGCCTACAGACTAGAAATTTGATTTGGGAAAATCTATGTGATCGGTTTTCGGACAGAAATTTGGCTGTTAAGGGGTCAAAATTCAACGATGTGACCTTTGAGAACTCTACCAAACTCCTCCGACAATTTTAGGTCTAAACACTTGCAATTTTAGATATAGGTTTCTTGGACATGGATCTAACTTAATAACTAAATGTGAGCCCCAACCAATAAATGTTAAGGGGTCATAATAGGGGTCAAAGCTTTAAAAAATTTGATCTCTGTGCCCTCTAGCAAATTACTCAGACAATTTCCGGTCTAAACATTTGAAATTTTACATAAAGGGTATTCAGAGATAGGCCAAGCTTTTTAATTGGTTTGGGTCGAAAATTTTTAGTTACCAATATATAAATGTATGTATGTATGTATGTTCGCATGTCTGCCTAAAACTTTCGACAGAGGCGACGGATTTTTACAAGATCAGTATCGTTTTAAAGTCCGACCTTTCAGACGACAAATATCGAAAAATTGGATAAAAACATTAATATCTTCACCTTCAACTGGGCCCTTTTCTACAGGAGGGGGGTCACTTTTTTTTCGGCGATACTTTTGAAAGTCATCCTCTTCTTTCGGTTGTCTAGCCTTGATTTTAAGCTATGTCACTTACAGTTTGGCGGTGGTCGTAACAGCATAGACGTCAGGTTTTTTTCCCCATTCCTTTCCTCCTTCGTGGTACGGGTTCGAGTCTGTCTTCCTACTACCACTTTTTTCTTTTGCTCAACAGACACATCCAAACACCCGGGCAACGCCGGCCGTAAATGCTAGTTAAAAATAAAATGAACATCCACTTTACAGCTAACGTGGTCAAAAGTGGGAGCTCATTTTACGTAAAATTATTATAGAAAAGTGACGCCCAACTTGTTGAAACAGTAATGTGCGACCTTAAGGGCAAATGTCACATAGACAGTACACAATTCAGGCCATTAGCTTTTTAACGAGCCTTCATTCGTTAAATTCTGATCAGTAGTCGCCGAGATTTCGAATTTATAAAATTGCTCCAAAAAGTTGTATATTTATATATGGATATATCTATACTCGTCGCCAAATTGATTATTAAAATACTCATATATTTGTATCTATGAGTCGAAACTACATGAACATTTGCAGGCTTTTATAATACTATTAAATTGGTTAAAAAGTGCTTATATTTTCAAAGCAGTAAAATATGCCCAAATAAGCATACATTTATATATATATATAGTATCCTAGCAAGCCAGATTTAGTTTTGTTGCTTTTGGATGAATTTTGCTCCTGATTTTTTTTTTTTTTTTTTTTTGCTTTGTTGTCTCCCCTGTGGCCTTGGCAGGCCACTACCAAACAGATAAATACCAGACAAACTTCGAAATACGAAACATTTATTTGTAGTTAGATGTAGTGAAAGGAATACGTAGTTACATGTGACTTTACGGGCGTGTATGCATCTATGTACATGCATAGATATATGAGTGTATGTGATTATACCTTACGATGTTTTTGTTAAATAAACGAGTTTCGAATATATTCATTTTCACCACTTATATCTGATTAATAATTATGACTATTATTTAAACCATGAATTATAGTACATTGGCCTCCCAAAAATTTAAAAACTTTGACCTCTATTATGACCCCTAAAAATGTATTGTTTTTGGCTCAAATTAAGTTATTAAGTTAGGACATGTATCCGGAACCTATATCCAAAATTTCAAGTGTTTAGACCCAAAATTGTCAGAGGAGTTTGGTAGAATTCTCAAAGGTCAAATCGTTGAACTTTGACCGCTTATAGCCAAATTTTTGTCCGAAAACCTATCACATCGATTTTCCCAAATCTCAGTACCCTGTATATCTAATTTTGAGTCTGTAGACTGAAAATTGACAGAGTTATTGCGTAGGGAAATGTACACACACACAGACAGACAGACATTTTCACTTTTATAGATATACTAGCATGGGTATTTGGAGGTGTATGTTGAGCAAAAAAAAAAAAAAAAAGCGCTCAATTTTTTTTAACTTTGACCCTTATTATGACCCCTTATAACTTATTGTGTTGGGCTGAAATCAAGTTATTAAGGTAGATCCATGTCCAAGGAACCTATATCTAAAATTTCAAGTGTGACAAAATTGTCGGAGGAGTTTAGAAGAGTTCTCAAAGGTCCAATCGTTACACTATATATCAAATTTCGAGTCTGTAGACTAACGATTGACAGAGTTATTGCGTAGGGAAATGTACAAAGACACACAGACAGACACTTTCACTTTTATAGATATATAGATATAGATATACAAAAGCATTTCACCCCGGCTTTTCCCGGCTGTTTGGAGGTGTGTGCTGAGCAAAAAACAAAAAGGAAAAAAAAGCGGACAATCTTTTTTTTAATTTGACCCCTATTATGACCCCTTAACATTTACTGTTTTTTACTCAAATCAAGTTACTAAGGTAGATCCATGCCCCAGGAACCTATATCTAAAATTTCAAGTGTTTAGACCCAAAATTGTCGGAGGAGTTTGGTAGAATTCTCAAAGGTCAAATCGTTGAACTTTGACCCCTTAACAGCGAAATTTCTGGTCGAAAACCGACCACAAAGATGTTTCCAAATCTCAGTACCCTGTTTATCAAATTTCGAGGGTGTAGACTTAAAATTGACAGAGTTATTGCGTAGGGAAATGTACACACACAGACACACACACACAGACACGTTCACTTTTATATATCTACTAGCATGGGTGCCCGGCGTTGACCGGGTGTTTTGAGGTGTGTGTTGAGCAAAAAAAAAAAAAAGCTTGTAGTAAGATGGCAGGCTCGAACCACGAAGGAGGAAAAGAACGGGGGAAAAACGTGACGTCTTTGCTGTTACGACCACCGCCAAACCGGAAGTGACTTATGTTTAAATTAAGGCTAGACAATCGAAAGGAGAGGATGACTTTCAAAAATATCGGCGAAAAAAGCGACTCTGCAGTAGAAAAGTGCCAAGTCTAAGGTGAAGATATTAATGTTTTTATCCAATTTTTCGATATTTATCGCCTGAAAGGTCGGACTTCAAAACGATACTACTCTTGGTAAAATCTGTCGCGTCTGTCGAATGTTTTAGGCAGACATGCGAACATACATGCATACATTTATATATTGGTAACTAAAAATTTTCGACCCAAACCGATTTAAAAGCTTGGCCCATCCCTGAATACCCCTTATGTAAAATTTCAAATGTTTAGACCAGTAATTTGGTTGAGACCGCAGAGGTC
>NC_136493.1:55727603-55732603 GCF_053919585.1 Euprymna scolopes | reverse complement strand
ATTAATAATGAAACTTAACTTTATTAAATATAAGATATAAATATTATCTATGTAAAATAACGTAATTTTAAAGCAATATATAATCTAATACTGAAAAAACTGAATTATGAATTTAGGGAACAAACATTTAAAGAAACATAAAACAAACAATTCTTGGCCTTCGAGACAAGATCACCGTGTAGTAGTATCTGTTCTGATGCTACAATTCACCTTTTCTGTCCTCGCCCGGTGGAGGAGAAATCCTTGATGACTGAAACAATTTTTATTTTTGTTTCTATCCAGAGTTGCCCTTATTGGGGAACTGGATTTTCCCCACAAGATTATATGTTGAAATATTTAAATAACTATTACTTTTAATACAGAAATTACATTTAAAGTTTTGGTTTTTTGTTCTTCTATGTTCATTTTTCCTCATGTTTTTTATCAAAATGTGTAGCGTATTTTCATCAGTTACATAGTAAGGAAGCCTATAATCCTCTATAGTCTTCGGAAATGAAGTTCACATAACTACTAAAAGACAATCATACTATAATGTGATCATTGGTTAAAAACTAAAATATAGTTAACATCTACGGGTTGTGGTGAATTTGGGAGGGGACATTATTATTATTATTATTATTATTATTATTATTATTATTATTATTATTATTATTATTATTATTTCACTCACTAGCAGTTGTCTCACAGACCATCATCAGTGATCGTTCACTGGCAGTAACCTGTGGTATTCGCTGGAGACCGCTTGACAACAAGTCTTCCCAGGTTTCCAATGTTCTTCACCGCTTGACCACTCGTGCAGATGATTGCACGTTATCGCAATAGCGGTTTGTTATTAATTTCTCATTGACATCGGCTATTGGTGTTTCCTGGGGTTTGGGTGACAAAATGCCTTCCCAAGGTACCAGATTTTAACTGTACACTTCCAGTGGAGGTTTGGTTAGTACTCTCCCACCTTGCATTTTCCATCCTCCCTAATCTTTCACAATTAGTTGGTGTGGCGCCAGTCAATGTCATCTACAGTTTTTTTTTTTGCACTTCATGGGGAACGTGGACCCTGCGTAAATGGGTTTTAATTTAATGACTGTTCCCTGAGGTTTTCTTTCATTTTTCGTATATATCTCATACACTTTTATTGTAATCGAGCCTGTATTTTATTTTGTGAATTTCTTTAATTAAATTTGATTCATACTTTTATTTCGTGCTTGTTTTTATTTTATTTTCATTTTGTTTTAATTTATTTTTATCATATTATACACTGCTGATCAAAAATTTAAGATCACTTAAAATATCTTAAACAAAAACTTTTTTTAAGGATAGATTTTAAACTCTTCCGACTTAAGGTTACCAATACTACAATCTAAAAGGTTATGGAAACAAAAAGCTACTTTCCAAAGATTTATTTTTAAAATTTACATTTTTATTAAATTAGGCTTTTTACACATGATCAAAATCATACGACCAGAGACAAAAATTCTATTAAATTGTACAAAAAGTGTATGAAAAGTGTATGAAAACATTCAACAATCAGACTTAATAATGAGTTCTACCTACACTGCTCTTGATGACTTCAAAAATTCTTTGGGGCATGCTAGAAATAAGAAGATGGCTTCACGAAGTTCATTTTTTTGTTGAATATTGTTTGCTATTTCGATAAACCTCTCTTGTCATCCATCCCCAAACATTTTCAATTGGGTTCAAGTCCGGTGAGCATGCGGGATGTCCCAAGAGATGGACTCCATTTTCTTGTAGAAAGCTCAAGGTCTGTCTTGCAGTGTGGATTGCAGCATTATTCTGTTGGAATAACATGACCCTCCATCATTAAAAATGCTTTTTGTAGCATACTAACATAACCAGCTGCTGTCTGGCGACCCTGTACCACGTGGAGCTCCATTACGGACTCTCCACCACTGTGACGTGTGGAAAAAATTCAAGGGGTATGTTTTTGTCATGCCAATATCGCTGGAAGCCATCAGGACCATCTAAATTGAATTTTTTCTCATCAGAAAACAGGACTTTCTTCCACTTCTTAACGTCGCAGGTTTGGTAATCCCTACCAAATCTTAAGCGGTTTACTTTGTGACGTGGAAGCAATCGAGAAATTTGTTTACGCTTTTTATTTACCATGCTTTTTTGTTGTACATGTAATCTGATGGTTATTGGACTGCAACTAGCATCTGTAACTGCCTTAATTTGACTAGAAGAAATTCTTCTGTCATTCATAACAACCCTTCTGGTTTACCAATTTATTTGAAATTTTCAGACAACCTATCTTTAGAGTCGAGGGATGTTTTTATGGTATTAAAATAAATTTACCTTGCGAATTATTAAAATATTAAATAAAATATATTTTCGTAACCGTTAGTGCGAACCTGTTCTGTTGATAAAACTGAACTTCCGGTTCGATTCATTTCATAGCCACGAATTGACGAAACTAAGATTTCATTTTCTGTTTACTCGATAAGTAAAAAAAAACAAAAAAAAACATAATTCATTTGTTTATCTTCCAAATTTTTTAATTTAAACATTTTTTCCTCTTCTATCTTCTTCTTCATCTATATATATAAAAGGCAAAAATCGGTGTGTATGTATGTATGTATGTATGTTTGTTTGTAACGCTAAAACTTTTGAAAGACGGAACCAGAGTTGACAAATTTGGTATCATATTGCACCTTGATCACCCGGATGACAAATATCGAAATTTCACGTCAAACGGACCAGTAGAAAGGGGTCAACTGATCGTTTTTCTCCTAGGGGGGCCCCCCAAAAAACCTGTCATTTTAACGTTATTCAATACGTGTCACGTGACGTGACGTCAGCTCAAACTTTTGACAGACACAACCAAAGTTGACAAATTATGTATCATATTGAACCTTGATCACCCGCATGACAAATATCGAAATTCCACACCAAACGGACCATTAAAAGGGGGTGAACTGATCATTTCTCTCCTAGGGGGGGCCCCCAAAAAAACCTGTCATTTTAATGTTAATATTACATAATCCAAAAACGCTTAGTCATGTCACGTGACGTGACGTCAACATCCAGTAATGGCGAACAAATGTAAACAAACACTTTGTTTTACCGATACTTTTGTAATTTCTCTTCTGCTTTGTTCTAGAGATTATTAAACTCCATGACAATGTCTCCAACGTATTTAACTGGTTAAAAATAGTATTTATACAAGAGTTTTAACGAAAAATATCAGGAAAAAATGTACAGGAATAAAAAAAAATTCAGCTTTCAAAATATTCGTCGATAAAAAAACCGATCTTTATATTTACGCTAGCCATTTTGTATATTACCACGTGACCTGCTATCTCTTAAACTGGAGGGGGGGGATCCACTTGAATCCAACAAAACCAGTAATTTTTTTTTTCTATTATATATACATCATTTTCTATAAAATTAAGTGTAGACTTTATAATTAAAACAAAAAATGTTATTCATACTAAAAAAAAAAAACGCTTAGTCATGTCACGTGACGTGACGTCAACATCCACTAATGGCGAACAATTGTACCTATTTACTATGCCTCCCCACGGGACAGAGTTAGACACCAGGGTCGTTTTTTAACGTGGAGAAAAGGTACAAAAATAAAAATTGTCTCAGTCGTGGAGGATTTCTCCTCCACCGAAAGAGAACAAGAAATAGAAGTGCAGCATCTGAAGAACAGATACTACACTTTGATCTTGACCAAAAGGCCAAGAATGCGAACAATTGTAAATAACAACTTTTTTCACAAAACCAACACCGTCTTTCTTTTTTTTCTCTCTCTTTCTCTCTCTCACCCACTTACTCTTCCCTCTCTCTCACCCTCTTTCTCTTGACGTCACACCACTGTTAAACTGTGGGGGGGGGAACACATTCCCAGGCATTATCTCCTATAGATGCACATTTTATTAGAAATTCAGCTTTCAAAATATTAGACGATAATAAAAATATAAAACCAACACCCTCTTTCTCTTTTCTCTCTCTCTCACCAACTTACTCTTCTCTCTCTCTCACCCTCTTTCTCTTGACCTCCTACTACTGTTAAACTGTGTGTGTGTGGGGGGGGAAGAGGCAGCTTGAAAACCAACAAAAACAGTGCACAGTTTCCCAAGCATTTGGGGTGGGAAGGGGGGGAAGAAGCCGAGCGCACAGTTTCGTGTGAGAGAGAGAGAACAATTCTCAACCTATATACTCAACAAATTTTTTATCTACAGATTTGAAAGTTTGTATATAGGGTATTCAGACATATGGAAATATATCTAGCATAATCTATCTATTATATCTATAAAAGTGAAAATGTGTGTGTGTGAGGTAGCCAGAGAGAGAGAGAGAGAGAGAGAGAGAGAGAGAGAGAGAGAGAGAGACAACAATTCTCAACCTATATATTCAATACATTTTTTATCTACAGATTTGAAAATTTGTATATAGGGTATTCAGACATATGGAAATATATCTAGCATAATCTATCTATTATATCTATAAAAGTGAAAATGTGTGTGTGTGTGTGTGCGTAAGAGAGAGAGAGAACAATTCTCAACCTATATACTCAACGTATTTTTATCTACGGATTTTAAACTTTGTATATAGGGTATTCAGACATATAGAAATATATCTAGCATAATCTATACATTATATCTATAAAAGTGAGAATGTGAGTGTGTGAGAGAGAGAGAACAATTCTCAACCTATATATTCAACAAATTTTTTACCTACAGATTTGAAAATTTGTATATTGGGTATTCAGACATATGGAAATATATCTAGCATAATCGATCTATTATATCTATAAAAGTCAGAATGTTTGCGTGTGGTTGTGTGTGTAAGGTTGCGAGAGAGAGAGAGAGAACAATTCTCAACCTATCTATTCAATAAATTTGTTATCTACAGATTTGACCATTTGTATATAGGGTATTCAGACATATGGAAATATATCCAGCATAATCTATCTATTATATCCATAAAAGTGAGAATGTGTGCGTGAGAGAGAGAGAGAGAGAGAGAGAGAGAGA
>NC_136493.1:55715103-55725103 GCF_053919585.1 Euprymna scolopes | reverse complement strand
ATACTCAACAAATTCTTTATCTACAGATTTTAAAATTTGTATATAGAGTATTCATACAAATAGAAATATATCTAGCATCATCTTTCTATTATATCTATAAAAGTGAGAATGTGTGTGTGTGTGTGAGCGAGAGAGAGAGAGAGAGAGAACAGTTCTCAACCTATACATTCAACAAATTTTTTATCTACAGATTTGAAAATTTGAATATAGGGTATTCAGAAATATCGAAATATATCTAGCATGATCTATTATATCTTTAAAAGTTAGAATGTGTGCGTGTGAGAGATAGAGAGAACAATTCTCAACCTATGCACTCTACAAATTTTTTATCTACAAATTAGAAAATTTGTATATAGGGTAGTCACACATATGGAAATATATCTAGCATAATCTATCTATTATATCTATAAAAGTTAGAATGTGTGTGTGTGAGGTAGCCAGAGAGAGAGAGAGAGAGAGAGTAAGAACAATTTTCAACCTATATATTCAACAAATATTTGATCTACAGATTAGAAAATTTGTAGATAGGGTATTCAGACATATGGAAATATATCTAGCATAATCTATCTATTATATCTCTAAAATTGAGAATGTGTGTGTGAGAGAGAGAGAGAACAATTTTCAACCTATATACTCAACAAATTTTTTTATCTACAGATTTGAAAATTTGTATATAGGGTATTCAGACATATGGAAATATATCTAGAGTAATCTATCTATTATATCTATAAAAGTGAGAATGCGTGTGTGTGTGAGAGAGAGCGACACAGAACAATTCTCAACCTATATATTCAACAAATTTTGTATGTACAGATCTGAAATATCACATTTGTATAGAAGTAGAAATCTTGATACCTACTCTGATACCTAATAAAAGAAAGGACACTCTTTAGGGCGGATTTTGATTATAACAAGTCACTAATTAGAAATTATAATAAACATTCTAATAATTTAAGAATTTTACCAAAATAAAATTGCATGGTAATCACCCAATTTCTGCCACAAAATTTTGATTGGCAGAACTCATAAACATAAAATATATATTTTCTAATTTCATCTTTTTTTTTTCTTTTTACATAATCTGGTTTGATGTTTTCCCAAATATTCAAATCACTATATTTTGCTGCTTAATATCAAATACAGCAACTGAGTTATTTTTATGCATCAAACAATTACATTTTCTCATTCATCCAAACTAATCACTGAACATCAATTTCATATTTTCTTCACTAAAATATTACTGTGCTTGATGTCATCAAGTGGAGCGGATCATTTTTTTTTCATTTGTTCACACATTTTTCCAATTTATATATATTTTAAAGATTCTTAGCCTATGTCATTGCATACCAATCTGTTTATTAAAAGTTAAGGTTCACTGTAAACACATATGTTACACCAAAATAAAAACGCTTCAGATAATGTCTTGATATTCAATTCAGTTTCTCACATGACATCTTATGAAGTTAGTAGAAATGTTACAGACTTTTGAATCTCAAACACTTTCAATACTGTGCACTGATATTTTCTTTTTTGCAATATAAGCACATTCATGATTTTTTTTACAAACGTTAAAAACTTTCACATTGTGTAGCAATATACTGAAACAATTATAAAAATATTTGTTTTTATTTTGAATGATGCAGGGCATCTGAAGAGAGATTTTTCTAACAAAATGAAAGTATAATTTTTAGCAATAGGTATCTAGGAAAAGGCCACTACATATGTTATAAGTTCCAAATTTCCACAACCTGGCAAATACTGGTACGTGCTAGCAAATTTAGATTTGCAATTACAAAATATGATTCTAATTTTTTCCTTTGCTCTTTATTCTAACACTACACTAAGTTTACTGTGTTATTTCGCTACAGTTGATATTGTGTAGAACAATAAGAAAATCATAGTGAACAATGCATTCAACAAAATTTCACACACATTTCTAGATACCTATATCTAATAAGTTCAAAAGAAAGGACACACTTAGGGAGGTATTTTGGTGGTCAAGTCACTAAAAAGAGATTAGCTGGTTTCCCGGCATAGCCCAGGATATAATAAAGATTGACTGAAATACATGTTCTAGCTGGTTTCTAGGCGTTGCCAGGGATGTAATATAGACACATTATGTTGTATATTACCTGTTCTCTTCTCCCTAAGGTAAAACAATTTCATATACATGCTGTAAATTACCTATGCTAGGGATAAAACATGAACAATATCAGTCCTAGGGTAGATAAAACAAATAATACATAGAGATGAAAGATTCCTCTCCCCTAAGAATCAAACATATGTTCAATATCTGCTTTTGTTTTTTCATTGTTTATACGGTCCCGAGCAACGCCGGGTAGCCCTGCTAGTCTATATATATAAAAGGCAAAAATCGGTGTGTATGTATGTATGTATGTATGTTTGTTTGTAACGCTAAAACTTTTGAAAGACGGAACCAGAGTTGACAAATTTGGTATCATATTGCACCTTGATCACCCGGATGACAAATATCGAAATTTCACGTCAAACGGACCAGTAGAAAGGGGTCAACTGATCGTTTTTCTCCTAGGGGGGCCCCCCAAAAAACCTGTCATGTTAACGTTATTCAATACGTGTCACGTGACGTGACGTCAGCTCAAACTTTTGACAGACACAACCAAAGTTGACAAATTATGTATCATATTGAACCTTGATCACCCGCATGACAAATATCGAAATTCCACACCAAACGGACCATTAAAAGGGGGTGAACTGATCATTTCTCTCCTAGGGGGGCCCCCCAAAAAACCTGTCATTTTAATGTTAATATTACATAATCCAAAAACGCTTAGTCATGTCACGTGACGTGACGTCAACATCCAGTAATGGCGAACAAATGTAAACAAACACTTTGTTTTACCGATACTTTTGTAATTTCTCTTCTGCTTTGTTCTAGAGATTATTAAACTCCATGACAATGTCTCCAACGTATTTAACTGGTTAAAAATAGTATTTATACAAGAGTTTTAACGAAAAATATCAGGAAAAAATGTACAGGAATAAAAAAAAATTCAGCTTTCAAAATATTCGTCGATAAAAAAACCGATCTTTATATTTACGCTAGCCATTTTGTATATTACCACGTGACCTGCTATCTCTTAAACTGGAGGGGGGGGATCCACTTGAATCCAACAAAACCAGTAATTTTTTTTTTCTATTATATATACATCATTTTCTATAAAATTAAGTGTAGACTTTATAATTAAAACAAAAAATGTTATTCATACTAAAAAAAAAAACGCTTAGTCATGTCACGTGACGTGACGTCAACATCCACTAATGGCGAACAATTGTACCTATTTACTATGCCTCCCCACGGGACAGAGTTAGACACCAGGGTCGTTTTTTAACGTGGAGAAAAGGTACAAAAATAAAAATTGTCTCAGTCGTGGAGGATTTCTCCTCCACCGAAAGAGAACAAGAAATAGAAGTGCAGCATCTGAAGAACAGATACTACACTTTGATCTTGACCAAAAGGCCAAGAATGCGAACAATTGTAAATAACAACTTTTTTCACAAAACCAACACCGTCTTTCTTTTTTTTTCTCTCTCTTTCTCTCTCTCACCCACTTACTCTTCCCTCTCTCTCACCCTCTTTCTCTTGACGTCACACCACTGTTAAACTGTGGGGGGGGGGGGAACACATTCCCAGGCATTATCTCCTATAGATGCACATTTTATTAGAAATTCAGCTTTCAAAATATTAGACGATAATAAAAATATAAAACCAACACCCTCTTTCTCTTTTCTCTCTCTCTCACCAACTTACTCTTCTCTCTCTCTCACCCTCTTTCTCTTGACCTCCTACTACTGTTAAACTGTGTGTGTGTGGGGGGGGAAGAGGCAGCTTGAAAACCAACAAAAACAGTGCACAGTTTCCCAAGCATTTGGGGTGGGAAGGGGGGGGGGAAGAAGCCGAGCGCACAGTTTCGTGTGAGAGAGAGAGAACAATTCTCAACCTATATACTCAACAAATTTTTTATCTACAGATTTGAAAGTTTGTATATAGGGTATTCAGACATATGGAAATATATCTAGCATAATCTATCTATTATATCTATAAAAGTGAAAATGTGTGTGTGTGTGAGGTAGCCAGAGAGAGAGAGAGAGAGAGAGAGAGAGAGAGAGAGAGAGAGAGAGAGACAACAATTCTCAACCTATATATTCAATACATTTTTTATCTACAGATTTGAAAATTTGTATATAGGGTATTCAGACATATGGAAATATATCTAGCATAATCTATCTATTATATCTATAAAAGTGAAAATGTGTGTGTGTGTGTGTGTGTGTGTGTGTGTGTGTGTGTGTGTGTGTGCGTAAGAGAGAGAGAGAACAATTCTCAACCTATATACTCAACGTATTTTTATCTACGGATTTTAAACTTTGTATATAGGGTATTCAGACATATAGAAATATATCTAGCATAATCTATACATTATATCTATAAAAGTGAGAATGTGAGTGTGTGAGAGAGAGAGAACAATTCTCAACCTATATATTCAACAAATTTTTTACCTACAGATTTGAAAATTTGTATATTGGGTATTCAGACATATGGAAATATATCTAGCATAATCGATCTATTATATCTATAAAAGTCAGAATGTTTGCGTGTGGTTGTGTGTGTAAGGTTGCGAGAGAGAGAGAGAGAACAATTCTCAACCTATCTATTCAATAAATTTGTTATCTACAGATTTGACCGTTTGTATATAGGGTATTCAGACATATGGAAATATATCCAGCATAATCTATCTATTATATCCATAAAAGTGAGAATGTGTGCGTGAGAGAGAGAGAGAGAGAGAGAGAGAGAGAGAGAGAGAGAGAGTAAGTACAATTCTCACCCTATATATTCAACATATTTTTTATCTACCGATTAGAAAATTTGTATATAGGGTATTCAGACATATGGAAATATATCTAGCATAATCTATCTATTATATCTAGAAAAGTGAGAATGTGTGTGAAAGAGAGAGAGAGAAGAGAGAGAGAGAGAACAATTCTCAACCTATATATTCAACTAATTTTTATGTACAGATCTGAAAATTTGTATACAGGGTATTCAGACATATGGAAATATATCTAGCATAATCTATTATATCTATAAAAGGTAGAATGTGTGTGTGTGTGTGTGAGTGAGTGAGTGAGTGAGTGAGTGAGAGAGAGAGAGAGAGAACAATTCTCAACCTATATACTCAACAAATTTTGTATCTACAGATTTGATAATTTGTATATAGGGTATTCAGACATAAGGAAATATATCTAGCATAATCTATCTATTATATCTATAAAAGTGAGAATGTGTGTGAAAGAGAGAGAGAGAGAACAATTCTCAACCTATATATTCAACAAATTCTATCTTTACAGATTTGAAAATTTGTATATAGGGTATTCAGACATTTGGAAATATATCTAGCATAATCTATTATATCTATAAAAGTGAGAATGTGTGTGTGAGAGAGAGAGAAAGAACAATTCTCAACCTATATACTCAACAAATTTTTTATCTACAGATTTAAAAATTTGTATATAGGGTATTCAGACATATAGAAATATATCTAGCATAACCTATCTATTATATCTATAAAATGACCATGTGTGTGTGTGTGAGAGAGAGAGAGAGAGAGAGTCAGAGAGAGAGAGAGAACAATTTTCAGCTTGTGTGTGTGTGAGAAAGAGAGAGAGAGAAAGAGAGGAAGGAAAATTCTCACCCTATATATTCAACAAATTTTTTATCTACATATTAGAAAATTTGGATATAGGGTATTCAGACGTATGGAAATATATCTAGCATAATCTATCTATTATATCTATAAAAGTGAGAATGTGTGTGTGAGAGAGAGAGAAAGAGAGAGAGAGAGAACAATTCTCAACCTATATATTCAACTAATTTTTTATCTACAGATTTGAAAATGTGTATATTGGGTATTCAGACATATGTAAATATATCTGGCATAATCTATGTATTATATCTATAAAAGTGTGAATGTGAGTGATGGAAAGAGCAAAAAATTCTCAACCTATATAACCTATAAAAGTGAGAATATGTGTGAGAGAGAGAGAGAGAGAGAACAATTCTCAACCTATATATTCCACACATTTTTGGGCACAGATTTGGAAATTTGTATATAGGGTAGGCAGACATATAGAAATATATCTAGCATAATCTATCTATTATATCTATAAAAGTGAGAACTTGTGTGTGTGTGTGTGTGTGTGTGTGAGAGAGAGAGAGAGAACAATTCTTAACCTACATACTCAACAAATTTTTTACCTACAGTTTAGAAAATTTGTATATAGGGTATTCAGACATATGGAAATATATCTAGCATAATCTATCTATTATAACTACAAAAGTTAGAATGTGTGTGTGAGAGAGAGAGAGAGAACAATTCTAAGCCTATATATTCAACAAATTTTTTATCTACAGATTTGAAACTTTGTATATAGGGTATTCAGACATATGGAAATATATCTAGCATAATCTATCTATTTTATCTATAAAAGTGAGAATGCGTGTGTGTGAGATAGCGAGAGAGAGAGAGAGAAAAAGAGAGAGATAAAAATTCTCAACCTATACATTCAACAAATTTTTTATCCACAGATTTGAACATTTGTATATAGGGTGTTCAGACATATAGAAATATATCTAGCATAATCTATCTATTATATGTATAAAAGTGAGAATGTGTGTGTGTGTGAGAGAGAGGACAATTGTCAACCTATGTATACAACAAATTTTTTATCTACAGATTTCAAAATTTGTATATTGGGCATTCAGACATATTTCAATATATCTGCCATAATCTGTCTATTATATCTATAAAAGTGAGAATGTGTGTGATAGAGAGAGAGAGAACAATTCTCAACCTATATACTCAACAAATTTTTTATCTACAGATTTGAAAATTTGTATATAGGGTATTCAGACATATGGAAATATATCTAGCATAATCTATTATATCTATAAAAGTGAGAATGTGTGTGTGTGTGAGAGAGAGAGAGAGAGAGAGAGAGAGAACAATTCTCAACCCATATACTCAACAAATTCTTTATCTACAGATTTTAAAATTTGTATATAGAGTATTCATACAAATAGAAATATATCTAGGATAATCTTTCTATTATATCTATAAAAGTGAGAATGTGTGTGTGTGTGAGCGAGAGAGAGAGAGAGAGAGAGAGAGAACAGTTCTCAACCTATACATTCAACAAATTTTTATATATAGGGTATTCAGAAATATCGAAATATATCTAGCATAATCTATTATATCTTTAAAAGTTAGAATGTGTGTGTGTGAGAGATAGAGAGAACAATTCTCAACCTATGCACTCTAAAAAATTTTATCTACAAATTAGAAAATTTGTATATAGGGTATTCACACATATGGAAATATATCTAGCATAATCTATCTATTATATCTATAAAAGTTAGAATGTGTGTGTGAGGTAGCCAGAGAGAGAGAGAGAGAGAGAGAGAGAGAGTAAGAACAATTTTCAACCTATATATTCAACAAATATTTGATCTACAGATTAGAAAATTTGTATATAGGGTATTCAGACATATGGAAATATATCTAGCATAATCTATCTATTATATCTCTAAAATTGAGAATGTGTGTGTGAGAGAGAGAGAGAGAACAATTTTCAACCTATATACTCAACAAATTTTTTTATCTACAGATTTGAAAATTTGTATATAGGGTATTCAGACATATGGAAATATATCTAGAGTAATCTATCTATTATATCTATAAAAGTGAGAATGCGTGTGTGTGTGAGAGAGAGCGACACAGAACAATTCTCAACCTATATATTCAACAAATTTTTTATGTACAGATCTGAAATATCACATTTGTATAGAAGTAGAAATCTTGATACCTACTCTGATACCTAATAAAAGAAAGGACACTCTTTAGGGCGGATTTTGATTATAACAAGTCACTAATTAGAAATTATAATAAACATTCTAATAATTTAAGAATTTTACCAAAATAAAATTGCATGGTAATCACCCAATTTCTGCCACAAAATTTTGATTGGCAGAACTCATAAACATAAAATATATATTTTCTAATTTCATCTTTTTTTTTTCTTTTTACATAATCTGGTTTGATGTTTTCCCAAATATTCAAATCACTATATTTTGCTGCTTAATATCAAATACAGCAACTGAGTTATTTTTATGCATCAAACAATTACATTTTCTCATTCATCCAAACTAATCACTGAACATCAATTTCATATTTTCTTCACTAAAATATTACTGTGCTTGATGTCATCAAGTGGAGCGGATCATTTTTTTTTCATTTGTTCACACATTTTTCCAATTTATATATATTTTAAAGATTCTTAGCCTATGTCATTGCATACCAATCTGTTTATTAAAAGTTAAGGTTCACTGTAAACACATATGTTACACCAAAATAAAAACGCTTCAGATAATGTCTTGATATTCAATTCAGTTTCTCACATGACATCTTATGAAGTTAGTAGAAATGTTACAGACTTTGGAATCTCAAACACTTTCAATACTGTGCACTGATATTTTCTTTTTTGCAATATAAGCACATTCATGATTTTTTTTACAAACGTTAAAAACTTTCACATTGTGTAGCAATATACTGAAACAATTATAAAAATATTTGTTTTTATTTTGAATGATGCAGGGCATCTGAAGAGAGATTTTTCTAACAAAATGAAAGTATAATTTTTAGCAATAGGTATCTAGGAAAAGGCCACTACATATGTTATAAGTTCCAAATTTCCACAACCTGGCAAATACTGGTACATGCTAGCAAATTTAGATTTGCAATTACAAAATATGATTCTAATTTTTTCCTTTGCTCTTTATTCTAACACTACACTAAGTTTACTGTGTTATTTCGCTACAGTTGATATTGTGTAGAACAATAAGAAAATCATAGTGAACAATGCATTCAACAAAATTTCACACACATTTCTAGATACCTATATCTAATAAGTTCAAAAGAAAGGACACACTTAGGGAGGTATTTTGGTGGTCAAGTCACTAAAAAGAGATTAGCTGGTTTCCCGGCATAGCCCAGGATATAATAAAGATTGACTGAAATACATGTTCTAGCTGGTTTCTAGGCGTTGCCAGGGATGTAATATAGACACATTATGTTGTATATTACCTGTTCTCTTCTCCCTAAGGTAAAACAATTTCATATACATGCTGTAAATTACCTATGCTAGGGATAAAACATGAACAATATCAGTCCTAGGGTAGATAAAACAAATAATACATAGAGATGAAAGATTCCTCTCCCCTAAGAATCAAACATATGTTCAATATCTGCTTTTGTTTTTTCATTGTTTATACGGTCCCGAGCAACGCCGGGTAGCCCTGCTAGTCTATATATATAAAAGCCAAACGTCTGTGTGTATGTATGTATGTTTGTTTGTAACGCTAAAACTTTTGAAAGACGGAACCAAACTTGACAAATTTGGTATCATATCGAAGCCCCATCACCCGAATGACAAATATCGAAATTTCACGTCAAACGGACCACTAGAAGTTGGTCAACTGATCAGTTATCTTCGAGGGGGGCCCCAAAAAACCTGTCATTATCTATATATATAAAAGACAAATGTTTGCTGGTAACGCTAAAACTTGAGATGAAAGATTCCTCTCCCCTAAGAATAAAACATATGTTCAATATCTGCTTTTGTTTTTTCATTGTTTATACGGTCCCGAGCAACGCCGGGTAGCCCTGCTAGTCTTCTATATATATAAAAGGCAAAAATCGGTGTGTATGTATGTATGTATGTATGTATGTTTGTTTGTAACGCTAAAACTTTTGAAAGACGGAACCAGAGTTGACAAATTTGGTATCATATTGCACCTTGATCACCCGGATGACAAATATCGAAATTTCACGTCAAACGGACCAGTAGAAAGGGGTCAACTGATCGTTTTTCTCCTAGGGGGGCCCCCCAAAAAACCTGTCAT